>NC_135963.1:2660698-2830698 GCF_053455715.1 Rhinoraja longicauda
AGAGAGAGATGGGGAGAGAGAGAGAGAAAAGAGAGGGAGGGGGAAAAAGAGAGAGGAGAGAGAAAGAGAGAGAGGAGAGGGAGAGAGGAGTGGGAGAGAGAAAGACAGAAAGCGAGAGAGAGAGAAAAAATGAATTGAATTGAGAGAAAAGAGAGAGAAAGAGAGAAAAAGAGAGAGTGGGAGAGAAAAGAGAGAGAGACAGTGAGGAGAAAAGAGAGGGAGAGAAATAGAGAGAAAAGAGAAAGAGAGAGGATTACCCCCCAACCCAACTTTCAACACACAAAACACACGCACGCACCCATTTACAAATTGCAATTTTCCGCTCGGAAACGGTTGCACGGGTTGTAGATCTGCCCGGGTGTGCGTTTCCTCCTCTCTCCCTCTCCCTCCCCCTCCCCTCTCCCTCCCCCTCCCCTCTCCCTCCCCCCTGCCCCTCTCCCTCCCCCTCCCCTCTCCTCCTCTCTCTCTCTCCCCTCCCTCCCTCCTCTCTCCCTCTCCAAAATAACTGTCTTTGCAAAATATATATTTATATATATAAAGAAAATCCGGAAGGCCGGTTGTACGCCTGCGTGTCCCCCGCCCTGCCCGTCCACCCCCCCCCGCCCCAAACACATAGCGTGTCCCCCCCGCCCCAAACACAGCCTGTCCCCCCCCCCCCTCCCGCCCCAAACACACGGCGCAAACACACGGTCGGCGCCCGGCAGAGAATTCCGCAAAGAATTCCGCCAGAGAAGTGTGCGGCGAGCGCAACTCCCACCCCCCCCCCCCCCGCAAACCCCCCCACCCCACCGCAACTACTGCCCCCCCCCCCCGCACAGCAAACCCCCCCCACCCCACCCCCGCACAGCAAACCCCCCCCCCCCCACCCACCCACCCACCCACACCGTGGCCCTCGCACGGAAACTTGGACAAAGAATAATCCCCGCAGAAGGTGCGGGGAAATCAACGGGCGGATGCGGACTGTGTGTGTGTGTGTGTGTGTGCTCACACGTACAAACACACACGCACACAAAGCCCGGTGCTCACACGTACAAACACACACACACACACACACAAAGCCCGCACACTCACTCACTGAGAGGGAAAAAAAGACCGACGCGAAAACGTTCACTCTCTCACTCAGAGAGAGACGCAAAACCAGCGCTCTGTCGCTCTCTCTCTCTCGCTGTCTCAGACGCGCACACAAAGCCCGGTGCTCACACTCACACTCACACACACACACACACACACACTCACACAGGGGGAAAGACGGACGGTACAACGCTCTCACACACACACACAGACGCGAAACCAGCGCTCTCTCTCTCTCACACTCACACACACACTCACTCACACAAACACAAAGCCCGGTGCTCACACACACACACACACACACACACACTCACTCACAGAAGGAAAAAAAGACCGACGCGAAAACGCTCTCTCTCGCACAGAGACGCAAAACCAGCGCTCCCTCTCTGAGGCACTCACACACACACACGCACACACACACGCTCTCTCACACACACACGCACACACACACACACGCTCTCTCACACATACACACACGCTCTCACACACATACACGCACACACACATACACGCTCTCACACACATACACACACACACACATACACGCTCTCTCACACACACACGCTCTCACACACAGACAAGCCCAGAGCGCTCATGCACACACACACACGCTCTCTCACACACACACACGCTCTCACACACACAGACAAGCCCAGAGCGCTCATGCACACACACACACGCTCTCTCACACACACACACGCTCTCACACACACAGACAAGCCCAGAGCGCTCATGCACACACACACATACACGCTCTCTCGCACACATAGAAAAAGCCCAGCGTTCAAACGCGCTCTCTTTTTTCTCTCTCACACAAACACACACACAGATAAAGCCCGCTGCTCACCGTCTCAGAGAAAGCCCGACGTTCAAACGCTCTCTTTCACACCCACACATATACACACACACTCACACACACAGACCAGCGATCTAAGGCTCTCACACACGCGCTCTCTCTCACAAATACACGCACACACACGATCACACACACACGCACACCCGCTCACACACAGGCACGCACACAAAGCCAGAGCGCTCACACGCGGAAAGCCCGACGTTTAAACGCTGTATTTCACACCCACACGCCCTGTCTCTGTCTCTCAGAGAATGTCCAGCGTTCAAACGCGCTCTCTGTCTATTTCACACACAGAAAGCCCGACGTTCAAACGTTCTCACACACGCACCGAACCAGCGCTGTAGCGCTCTGTCTCACACACACACACACGCTCTCACTCACACACACGCTCCCTCACACACACACACACACACACACTCGCTCTCACACACACACACGCTCTCACACACAGACAAGCCCAGAGCGCTCATACACACACTCAGAGAAAGCCCGGCGCTCAAATGTTCTCACACGCACACAACCAGCGCACTAACGCGCCTTCCTCACACACACACACACGCTCAGAGGCATTCACACACACACACTCACAAAACCAGCGTCCGCTCTCACATTCTCACACAACCATCGCTCGCTCTCTCTCACACACACAACCCAGTGTTCACACGCAGTCTTTTTCACACGCACTTCGGATTCACATAAGGCCCGGTTCAAACGCGCTCTCTCACACACAACGCAGCGTGAGCGCACACACACACACACACACCCCACACACACGCACACACACACATACACACACATACACATACACACACATACACACACTTACACAAACTCTCACACGCACTTGGCACTCACACTCACACAGAGCCCGGCGTTCAAACGCTCTCACACCGACACACACACACACAACAGCGCACACTCTCACACTCACCAAGCCCAGTGCTCACTCTCGCAGTCTCGCTCGCACAAAACACGCCCTTAAACACACTCGATTTCCATTCACACGCACACTTATTCACACCCCGCTAACTACATGCGCTTTCCCCCTGACACACTCACTCCCTTACACACTCACTCCCTCACACACTCCGGAGCGCGTATGCACTCACGCACACCAACACACGGTTAGACGCATAAAAACACGCGCACACTCAATTCACATACGCTCTATTTCACACTCAACGCCACACACACGCAGTCACACTCAATTCGCACTCGCACTGCCATTCACGCGTATCCACTCACCACGCAGTTACACGCATGTTCACACGCACACTCTCTTACACACGAGCATTCACACTTACATCCGCGCACATTTGCTCCTGCTCACCACCATTCACTCGGGCCGCTCACACTTACACACGCGTTGACGCTCACGCTCACGCTCGTTGACGCTCACACTTACACACACGTTGACGCTCACGCTCACTGACGCTCACGCTCGTTGACGCTCACACACTCATTCACACACATCACACTCACGCGTGCACACTCGCGGCCGCACATTTTACACTCGCGCAATTGCACACTCGCACATGTCTGCACGTCCACGCGTGACCATGTGCACTGACACACGCACACACACACTTGCACACTCACTCACACGCGGCCCGTACAAAGAGCGGCGGCGGCAGTGGAAAGCAGAATCACCGCCACCCCCGGGACTGGGAGCGGCTGGAGCGCCACTGACCTCTTCCCCCCCACCACCCCCCCCCCCCCTTCCCCCCCACCACCCCTCCCCCTTCCCCATCTCCCTCCCCCTCCCCATCTCCCTCCCCTTCCCCTCTCCCTCCCCTCTCCCTCCCCTTCCCCTCTCCCATCTCCCTCCTCCCCATCTCCCCCCTTCCCCTCTCTCCCTCTCCCCATCTCCCTTCCCTCTCCCTCCCCTCCCAATCTCTCTCTGCTCTCCCCAAACCACTCCCTCTCACCCTCTCCTCTCCCCTCCCTTCCTTCCCCTTCCATTCTCCCTCCTCACCTCTCCCTCTCCTCTCCCTTCCTTCCCCTTCCACTCTCCCCCTCCCTCCTCACCTCTCCCCATCTCTCTCCCCAACCCCTTCCCCTCTCCCCCTCCCCTCTTCCCATCTCTCTCCCCAACCCGTTCCCCTCTCCCCCTCCCCTCTCCCCAACCCCCCTCCCCCCTCTGGGAGATTTCAAGCCAAGTCAAGTTTATTTGTCACATACATATACAAGATTCGCAGTGAAATGAAAGTGGCAACAAAACAGAATAGAGAAGAAAAAAAATTTAACACAAAAAAATAAATTAATACAGTAAATTACATGAGTCCCTGGTGATAAACCGTCTGTCTTAGATAGAGGCTTTGCTCAATGGAAAAGTTATGGAATCAAAAGGGTGGGAGATCTTTATCATAAGGGAACTTTTCTTTCGTTTCAGGAGTTACAGCAGAAGTACGGATTACATGTTAATAATTATTTTAGATATTTACAACTTAGAGATTATGTAAAATCACACATGCAAGAATATAAGTTTAGAGGTCCAGAAACACTTGATGTATGCCTGAATCGATATTATAATTCAAATAAATTAATATCCTTTATTTACAATACTCTCCTTGACACTGACATTCCGTCATCAGAATCTTATAGACGAGCATGGGAGGACGAATTGAATCAATTTATAATGCAAGATATATGGGATGAAAGCTTACAACATATACATCAATGTTCATTGAATACTAGACATTCCTTAATACAATTTAAAATAATACATAGATTACATTATTCGAAGACGAAATTAAATAGGATTTTTCCTAGTATCTCTCCTATTTGTGATAAATGTCAATTTCAAGAAGCTAATTTAACTCATATTTTCGTAACTTGTATAAAAATGCAAAACTTCTGGTTGGAGATTTTTAAAATAGTTTCTAAAGTTATTAATAAAAAATTAGATATGGACCCAAAATTAATTATATTAGGATTATCAGAACATACTACAAATTTTACAGTAAGTCAGGTACATTTTCTTGATTACAGTCTAATAACTGCGAAAAAATTAATACTTAAATTTTGGAAAAAAACAATAACCCCCACAATTAAAATGTGGACTATGGAAATGACAGAGACCCTGCATTTGGAAAAAATAAGGTTTGCCTTAATCGACAAACCTGAGTTATTTTTAAAAATATGGTCTCCATTTATTGAATTTTTAGAAAAGTAAATGGGTTTGGCACAGGACTAAAATAAAAAAATTTAAATTAAAAGTTGAAACTTGAGTTGGGGGTTGGATGTACAACTGTGGTTATTGTCTCCCGGATCTACTCCCTTTAATTTTTATTGTTAGATCCTTTTTTAAAAATTTTTTTTATTAACCCTCTTATTCTCTCTCCCCAAGTTTATAGTTTTTTATTTTTATTTTTACTTTCTCTCTTCAAAAATTTAAAAATTGAAGCTATGTAAGAACTTTGTAACAAATGTGTTTTTTCTTATTTCTATTTGTACATATGCTTTTCAAAAAAAAAAATTTTTTTTTAATTTTAAAAAAATAAAAAAATAAATTAAAAAATATTAAAAAAAATAATAAAAATCTTGATGTCCTGTGGGAAGAAACTCCATCTCATCCTCTCCGTTTTCACAGCGTGACAGCGGAGGTGTTTGCCTGACCGTAGCAGCTGGAACAGTCCGTTGCTGGGGTGGTAGGGGTCCCCCATAATGTTGCTGGCTCTGGATCTGCACCTCCTGATGTATAGGTCCTGCAGGGGGACGAGTGTAGTTCCCAAGGTGCGTTCAGTCGAACGCACTACTCTCCACAGGGCCTTCCTGTCCTGGGCAGAGCTGTTCCCAAACCAGACTGTGATGTTCCCGGACAAGACAATTTGCAACAACTGTGCGCCTGGTGCCAGCTCTCCCCGCCCTGCCCCTCCCATCTGACACACGCACACACGCACACGCTCCCCTGGCTCGCTCGCTTTTACCCCCAGCGTCCATCTACCCCTCGATCTTGCCCCCCCTCTCCCCTCCCTCCCACCCTTCAACGCTGGATCAATCTCCTCGCCGGAGGGAGCGGGTTACAAGGATCTCTGGACACTGAAGGACTCCACCACTCCACACAACAAAAATCACCCTCTCTCCTCTCCCCACCCCCCCTTTCCCTCCCACCGCCCGTCCCCCCCCATAAAATTTACAGAATCAGAATTCAAAATTCAGAATCAGAATTACCTTTATTTGTCATCCAAAAAACAGGTCTTTTGGACAAGATTTCGTCACCCACAGTCCAACAATAAGAGCGATAAAATAAGTAAATTACACAACCCCAACCAACACAAAACACAAAAACAAAAAGAAACATCCATCACAGTGAGTCTCCTCCAGTCACCTCCTCACTGTGATGGAAGGCCAGAATGTCTTTTCTCTTTCGTCTTCTCCCGCGGTCAGGCTGTTGTAGTTGCCACGTTCCAGGCCGCGCCGGACGGTGAAAGGTTCGCAGCAGGCCAAGCATCCCCGTGGAAGCATCCCCCTGTCATCCGCCCCACACCCCCACCGTTACCAAGTTGCCACCACTGGACTGCAAACAGAAGCCTGCCTCGCAGATGTTATTTTCAACAGGCTGATGAAAGCCTCCGCCATAAATAATTTCTGGGACGTGACATCAAATAACTTGTGGGTTGGCGGTTGTTTTTTTCTGAATAATTGCAACACTTCACCGCCTCCCTCCCACATCAAGATCAGTCTTGTAACCATGTCCCCAGCTCACCCAGAAACTCCATGTGTTCTAACCTCGCATTCACGCTGAGCCTCGTAACAAAATTGTTCACTAAAGTCTTTGCTGAAGCTAGCGTTTATGCCAAGTCGATGAATATTTTTCAGGCAGAGATAGATAGATTCTTGATTAGTACGGGTGTCAGGGGTGATGGGGAGAAGGCAGGAGAATGGGGTTAGGAGGGAGAGATAGATCGGCCATGGTTGAATGGCGGGGTAGGCTTGATGGACCGAATGGCCTAATTCTGCTCCTGGAACTTATGATCAAGGTTAATTGGCCTCTGTGAAATGGATGCGAAAGATGGATAACATAGAACCAGCGTGATGGCCGGCGTGGACTCGATGGGCCGAAGGGCCTGTTTCTATGCTGAACAAAACTAAACTAAACTCTGTTATGATGCACCAGCAAACTTATGCAAAACAAAAGACACAAAATGCTAAAGTAACTCAGTGGATCCAGCAGCATCTCTGGAGAACATGGGTAGACCACACAAGACAAAGGAGCAGAGTTTGGCCATTCTGCCCATCATGTCTACTCCACCCTCCAATCATGGCTGATCTATCTCTCCCTCTCAACCCCATTCCCCTGCCTTCTCCCATAACCTCTGACACCCGTACCAATCAAGAATTTATCTCTGGGTTAGAAATATCCATTGACTTGGCCTCCACAGCCTTCTGCGGCAATGAATTCCACAGATTAAAAACATTCCTCCTCTTCTCCTTTCTAATAGTACATCCTATTATTCTGAGGCTATGACCCATGTTCAAAAGGTCACAAGAAATAGGAGTGGAATTAGGCCATTCGGCCCATCAGGTCTACGCCATTCAATCATGGCTGATCTATCTCTTTCTCCCACCCCATTTTCCTGCCTTCTCACCATAACCTCTGACACCTGTACTAATCAATAATCTATCAATCTCTGCCTTAAAAATATCCACTGACTTGGCCTCCACAGCACTCTGTGTCAAAGAATTCCACAGATTCACCACCCTTTGACTAAAGAAATTTCTCCTCATCTCCTTCCTAAAAGAACGTCCTTTAATTCTGAGGCTGTGCCCTCTGGTCCTGGACTCTCCCACCAGTGGAAACATCCTCTCCACATCCACTCTATCCAGGCCTTTCACTATTCTCTGTACGTTTCAATGAGGTCCCCCCTCATCCTTCTAAACTCCAGCGAGTACAGGCCCAGTGCCGTCAAACACTCATCATAGGTTAACCCGCTCATTCCTGGGGTCATTCTCATAAACCTTCTCTGATCCCTAATGCCAGCACATATCTCCTCAGATACGGGGCCCAAAACTGCTCAATAACCAGCAATAAGATTATTAAAGGGTTGGACACGTTAGAGGCAGGAAACATGTTCCCAATGTTGGGGGAGTCCAGAACCAGGGGCCACAGTTTAAGAATAAGGGATAGGCCATTTAGAACGGAGATGAGGAAAAACCTTTTTAAGTCAGAGAGTTGTGAATCTGTGGAATTTTCTGCCTCAGAAGGCAGTGGAGGCCAATTCTCTGAATGCATTCAAGAGAGAGCTAGATAGAGCTCTTAAGGACAGCGAAGTCAGGGGGTATGGGGAAAAGGCAGGAATGGGGTACTGATTGAGAATGATCAGCCATGATCACATTGAAAGGTGGTGCTGGCTCGAAGGGCCGAATGGCCTACTCCTGCACCTATTGTCTATTGTCTATTGTCAATACCCCAAATCAGTTTCGTTTATTGTCACATGTACCGAGGTACAGTGAAAAGCTTTTGTTACGTGCTAAACAGTCAGCGGAAAGACAATACATGATTACATTCGAACCATTCACAGTGTATATGATAAGTGAATAACGTTTAGCACAAGGTAAAGCCAGTGAAGTCTGATCAAAGATAGTCCGAGGGTCGCCAATGAGGTAGATAGTAGTTCAGCACTGCTCTCTGGTTGTGGTAGGACGGTTCAGTTGCCTGTTAACAGCCGGGAAGAAACTGTCCCTGAATCTGGAGGTGTGCGTTTTCACACTTCTGTACCTTATGCCCGATGGGAGAGGGGAGAAGAGGGAGTGGCCGGGGTGAGACTGGTCCTTGATTGTGCTGCTGGCCTTGCCGAGGCAGCGTGAGGTGTAGATGGAGTCGATGGAAGGGAGGTTGGTTCGTGTGATGGTCTGGGCTGTGTCTACAATTTGCTGTAATTTCCTGCGGTCTCGGATGGAGCTGTTCCCAAACTGTGTTGTGATGTATCCTGACAAAATGCACGATACGGCGCATCTGTAGAAGTTGGTGAGATGTTGGGGTCATGCCGAACTTCCTAAGCTTTCTAGCGGTCTGACCAGTGCCTTAGACAATATAGACAATAGACAATAGGTGCAGGAGGAGGCCATTCGGCCCTTCGAGCCAGCACCGCCATTCAATGTGATCATGGCTGATCATTCTCAATCTAGTACCCCGTTCCTGCCTTCTCCCCATACCCTCTGACTCCGCTATCCTTAAGAGCTCTATCCAGCTTTCTCTTGAATGCATTCAGAGAATTGGCCTCCACTGCCTTCTGAGGCAGAGAATTCCACAGATTCACAACTCTCTGACTGAAAAAGTTTTTCCTCATCTCAGTTCTAAATGGCCTACCCCTTATTCTTAAACTGTGGCCCCTTGTTCTGGACTCCCCCAACATTGGGAACATGTTTCCTGCCTCTAACGTGTCCAACCCCTTAATAATCTTAATAATAATAATAATCTTATAAAGCAGCATGCTCTATTGCATGCTCCATTATACACGCACTCACGGTAGGCCGGCACGGCGGCGCAGCGGTAGAGATGCTGCCTTACAGCGTTTGCAGCGCCAGAGACCCGGGTTCGATCCTGACTACGGGTGCCGTCTGTACGGAGTTTGTACGTTCTCCTCGTGACCGCGTGGGTTTTCTCCGAGATAGAAACATAGAAACATAGAAAATAGGTGCAGGAGTAGGCCATTCGGCCCTTCGAGCCTGCACCGCCATTCAATATGATCATGGCTGATCATTCAGCTCAGTAGCCTGTACCTGCCTTCTCTCCATACCCCCTGATCCCTTTAGCAAAAAGGGCCACATCTAACTCCCTCTTAAATATAGCCAATGAACTGGCCTCAACTACCTTCTGTGGCAGAGAATTCCACAGACTCACCACTCTCTGTGTGAAGAGATCTTCGGTTTCCTCCCACACTCCAAAGACGTACAGGTTTGTGGGCTAATTGGCTTGTTGTAAATGTAAATTGTTCCCAGTGGGTGTAGGATAGTGTTAGTGTGCGGGGATTGCTGGTCGGTGCGGACCCGGTGGGCCGAAGGGCCTGTTTCCTCGCTGTATCTCTAAACTAAGCTGAAGGATGCACTGAGTCAGGGAAGAACCTGACCTTGGTATTTGGTGCCCAGTGATGTGCACTTGTCGTTCATCAGTGTCTCTGTGCGAGGGAACCGGTGAGAAGCTCATTTAGGCTTCCGAATGGTTCGGCAGCCACCCGTGACCTGACTGTGGCTTAAAGCCTGCAAACCCCTTCTCTCTGCAACCATCTCACTGTCTCCATCCCAGACCGCACGCAATCCCAGAGAGTTGTGGACGCAGCCCAGACCATCGCACAAACCAACCTCCCTTCCATCGACTCCATCTACACCTCACGCTTCCTCGGCAAGGCCAGCAGCATAATCAAGAACCAGTCTCACCCCGGCCACTCCCTCTTCTCCCTGCTCCCATCGGGCAAGCATAATGGATAGGACGGGTTTGGAGGGATATGGACCAAGCGCAGACAGGTGGGACTAGTGTAGCTGGGACATGTTGCCCGGTGTGGGTAAGCTGGGCCGAAGGGCCCGTTTTCACGCTGTATCACTCTCTAAGCAGCACAGCACTGTGAAAACGCACACCTCCAGATTCAGGGACAGTTTCTTCCCAGCTGTTATCAGGCAACTGAACTGTCTTGTCAACATCACAAGAGCGGTCCTGGCCTCCCATCTACCTCATTGGAGACTCTCGGACTATCTTTAATCTGACTTTACTGGACTTTACCTTGCACCAAACGTTATTCCCTTATCATGTATCTGTACACTGTGGACGGCTCGATTGTAATCATGTGTTGTCTTTCCGCTGACTGGTTAGCACACAACAAAAGCTTTTCACTGTACCTCGGTACACGTGACAATAAACTAAACTGAACTAAACGCCCTCTTCCTGGGGCTAGGAATTCTAGGAATTTCTTTAGTCAGAGGGTGGGTGGTGAATCTGTGGAATTTATTATCACAAAAGGCTGTGGAGGCCGTCAATGGATATTTTTAAGGCAAAGATACTGTAGATGGATTCTCGATTAGTACGGCTGTCAGGGGTTATAAGAGAAGGCAGCGGAATGGGGTTAGGAGGGTGCGATAGATCAGCCATGATTGAATGGCGGAGTAGACCTGATGGGCCGAATGGCCTAATTCTGCTCCTATCACTTACGAACGATGAGAGATTTGACAGAAGTATCTAAACACGGGGAGACAGAGCTCAAGTGTAGTTTAGTTTAGAGATACAGCACAGAAACAGGCCCTGGTGCCCACCAAGCCCGCACCGACCAGCAATCCCCGCACAGGGCTTTTAAGAAATACAGCACATCAATGTGCAGTTGAAGATCTAATTTACCTCATGCCCAGAGGCAGGCATGGACAAGATGGATCAGATGGTCTTTCCTTTTGCCTGTAAACATCATTGAGGAAGATCATGTAACTTTCTTTGAGGAAGTTAATAGCAGGACAGACAAAGGGGAGGCTGTAGATGTGGTTTACCTAGATTTTCAGAAGGCCCCCGTTAAAGGTGCCGCACGTCAGGGTGCTGGGGAAGATGAGAGCCCACGGAATTAAAGGGCAGATACTAGCATGGATAGCGTGAGAGATGAACGCAGCGGCAGACAAGTGGGCACGCAGAAAGGAGCACAGCAACTTCTGCAGTTGTACAGGGCCCTAGTGAGACCACACCTGGAGTACTGTGTGCAGTTGTACAGGGCCCTAGTGAGACCGCACCTGGAGTACTGTGTGCAGTTTTGGTCTCCAAATTTGAGCACGGATATTCTTGCTATTGAGGGCGTGCAGCGTAGGTTCACTAGGTTAATTCCTGGAATGGCGGGACTGTCATATGTTGAAAGACTGGAGTGACTAGGCTTGTATACACTGGAATTTAGACGGATGAGAGGGGATCTTATCGAAACGTATAAGAGTATTAAGGGGTTGGGCACGTTAAAGGCAGGAAACATGTTCCCAATGTTGGGGGAGTCCAGAACAAGGGGCCACAGTTTAAGAATAAGGGGTAGGCCATTTAGAACTGAGATGAGGAAAAACCTTTTTAGTCAGAGAGTTGTGAATCTGTGGAATTCTCTGCCTCAGAAGGCAGTGGAGGCCAATTCTCTGAATGCATTCAAGAGAGAGCTGGATAGAGCTCTTAAGGATAGCGGAGTCAGGGGGTATGGGGAGAAGGCAGGAACGGGGTACTGATTGAGAATGATCAGCCATGATCACATTGAATGGCGGTGCTGGCACGAAGGGCCGAATGGCCTCCTCCTGCACCGATTGTCTATTGTCTAACTTCAACAAACCAGAGACCACACACAAATGTGACCCTTGTGACAGAGACTGTCACTCCCGCATTGGTCTCTTCAGCCACAAGCGACGCTGCTCCAGCCGAGGTGTGGAGCAAGCAGCCAACTAGGATGCATCACCCATGGTCAGCCATGACCGAGGGGGGCCTAAGAAGAAGACTGTCCAGGGCAGTGGGGGGTATGTCTCCCCGTCTCCATTACTCCTCCACTGTCAGAGTGAGGCCCAGCACAAATTGGAGGAACAGCACCTCATATTTCGCTTGGGCAGTTTACAACCCAGCGGTATGAACATTGACTTCTCTAACTTCAAGTAACCCTTGCTTTCCCTCTCTCTTCATTCCTCCCCCTTCCCAGTTCTCCAATCAGTCGGACTGTCCCCCTCATTACATTTTATCTCTGTCTGCTTCATTGTCACCTTCTCCAAGCTAGCTCTGATCTATTCCACATTTTCCTTGATCTCTATCCCCTTTGATGTCTCCTTCTCACACCTTACACTTCCTTATCTCTGTGTCTCCCTGACTCTCAGTCTGAATCATCGTTACTTTTTTCATATCTTTCATTCTTTTGTTCTATATCTATCTGCATCAGTGTCTGTATTTCTCGTTTCCCTTTCCCCGACCAGTCTGAAGAAGGGTCTCGACCCAAAACGTCACCTGTTCCTTTTCTCCAGAGACACTGCCTGTCCCGCTGGGATACTGCAGCATTTTGTGCCTGTCTATCTTCACTCTGCTTCTCAGCTGGGTATTGGCAGAGGGGCACAGTTGGCGCTTGGGTTGCCAACTGTCCCGTATTAGCCGGGACATCCCGTATTTTGGGCTAAACTAGTTTGTCCCGTATGGGACCGCTCTTGTCCCATATTAGTAGTGTTGCCAACTTCCTCACTCCCAAATAAGGGACAAAGAGGGACGTCACTGCCCCGCGCCCCACATGACCTCACCCAGCCAGTGGCCATGTGCTCCCGCTCTACCAATGGCGGCCGCCCGGGCCGGGAGGCGGGTTGCTAAGCAACCTCCGTTAGGCGGCGCCCAGACCTACTCTGTCCGGGACTACAGCAGATCCCGGGCTACAGTGTCCAGGTCTACAATGTCCGGGCCTACAGTGTCCAGGTCTACAATGTCCGGGCCTACAGTGTCCGGGCCTACAGTGTCCGGGCCTACAGTGCCCGGGCCTACAGTGTCCGGGCCTACACTGTCCGGGCCTACAGTGTCCGGGCCTACAGTGTCCGGGCCTACAGTGCCCGGGCCTACAGTGCCCGGGCCTACAGTGTCCGGGCCTACAGTGTCCGGGCCTACAGTGTCCGGGCCTACAGTGCCCGGGCCTACAGTGTCCGGGCCTACAGGAGGTTGGATAGCAACCCGCCTCCCGTCCCGGGCAGCCGCCATTGGTGGAGCTGGAGCACGTGGCCGCTGGCTGGGTGAGGTCACGTGGGGCGCGGGGCGGTGATGTCACCTTGTCCCGTATTTGGGAGTGAGGACGTTGGCACCCCCTGGTTGGCGTGGACCGAGCCGGTCGTTCCAGCCGTCAGGGAGGTGATGAGATCACATTTAATCATGGGGGGGGCCGTCAGACTGATCGGAGAAGGAGGAAGGGACAATCTACAGCTGAAAGTCACAGACCGGCCACGGCGATTTTATATCAAACAGGAAGATTCGGTCCGATTGAGAAGTGAATGACATCTCGAGTGAAACAGAAACGCTGGAGAAATTATGACTAATTCTCTAAGGTAATGAACAGCTAATTGCATGTGTTTTATTTGCTGTGTTTTCGGGCACTTTTGTTGGCAATGTCATTAAACACACTGTTGTGATATTTTATCTGCATTGAATTAAGAGGCAGTTCCACTGAGGATTCAATGCTTCATACAATATATCTTAGAAACATAGAAACAGAGAAAATAGGTGCAGGAGGAGGCCATTCGGCCCTTCGAGCCAGCACCGTCATTCATTGTGATAGACAATAGACAATAGGTGCAGGACTAGGCCATTCGGCCCTTCGAGCCAGCACCGCCATTCAATGTGATCATGGCTGATCATTCTCAATCAGTACCCCGTTCCTGCCTTCTCCCCATACCCCCTGACTCCGCTATCCTTAAGAGCTCTATCTAGCTCTCTCTTGAATGCATTCAGAGAATTGGCCTCCACTGCCTTCTGAGGCAGAGAATTCCACAGATTCACAACTCTCTGGGTGAAAAAGTTTTTCCTCATCTCAGTCCTAAATGGCCGACTCCTTATTCTTAATCAGTGACACCTGGTTCTGGACTCCCCCAACATTGGGAACATTTTTCCTGCATCTAGCCTGTCCAATCCTCTAAGAATTTTGAATGTTTCTATAAGATCCCCTCCCATCTAAATTCCAGTGAATACAGCCCAGTCAACCCATTCTTTCATAATAAGTCAGTCCCGTCGTCCCGAGAATGAACCTGGCGATCCTACGCTGCACTCCATCAATAGCAAGGACGTCCATCCTCAAATTAGGAGACCAATATTGCACATAATACTCCAGGTACAGTCTCACCAGGGCCCTGTACAACTGCAGTAGGACCTCCTTGCTCTTAAACTCATATCCTCTTGCAATGATGGGGAGGGGGAGATGGGGAGGGTAGGGGGAGGGGGAGGAGAGGGTGCTGCACCAATGCAGGAGAGGTTTGGGCCCAACAGGTCCATTTGGTCTAGTGTGTCTATAAGATCCCCTCCCATCCTTCTAAATTCCAGCAAATACAAGCCCAGTCGCTCCATTCTTTCAACATACGACAATCCTGCCATCCCGGGAATTAACCTGGTGAACCTACGCTGCACGCCCTCTATCAACAAAGAAGGCTTACAGTACATCCAGCTCCTGTGAAGCCGTGGAAAGATCCAGCAATCTGAATTGAGACCTTCTACATTTAATATGGGCAGTTTCATCAGCTTCCCAAACTGTTCTGGCCACCATGTTGTAGGAAAGATGTTGTTTAGCTGGAAAAGGTGCAGAGAAGATTTAGGAGGATGTTGTTAGGACTTAAAAGGCCTGAGCTATCGGGAGAAGTTGGGCAGGCCAGGACTCTAATCCTCGGAGAGCAGGGGGATGAGGGATGACCTTATAGAGGTGTAGAAAATCTCGAGAGGAATAGACAGGGTGAATACTCTGGTTCTCGATTGCCCAGAGTGGGGAAATCGAGTACCAGAGGACATAGGTTTAAGTTGAGGGGGAAAAGATTTAATAGGAACCTGAGGGGTAACATTTTTTACACAACGGGTGGTGGGTGTATGGAACGAGCTGCCGGAGGGGGTAGTTGAGGCAGGTACTATTCCAAAGTTTAAGAAACATTTAGACAGGTACATGGATACGACAGGTTCAGAGGGATATGGACCAAGCGCAGGCAGGTGGGACTAGTGTAGATGTGGCATGTTGGCCGGTGTGGGCAGGTTCAGTTTAGTTTATGGTCGCGTGTACCGAGGTACAGTGAAAAGCTTTTGTTGCGTGCTAACCAGTCAGCGGAAAGACAATACATGATTACAATCGAGTCACCTGCAGTGTACAGATACATGATAAGGGAATAACGTTTAGTGCAAGGTAAAGCCAGCAAAGTCCGATCAAGGATAGTCCGAGGGTCTCCAATGAGGTAGATAGTAGTTCAGCACTGCTCTCTGGTTGTGGTAGGATGGTTCAGTTGCCTGATAACAGCTGGGAAGAAACTGTCCCTGAATCTGGAGGTGTGCGTTTTCAAACTTCTGTACCTTTTGCCCGATGGGAGAGGGGAGAAGAGGGAGTGGCCGGGGTGAGACTGGTCCTTGATTGTGCTGCTGGCCTTGCCGAGGCAGCGTGAGGTGTAGATGGAGTGGGTGGAAGGGAGGTTGGTTTGTGTGATGGTGTGGGCTGCTGGCCTTGCCGAGGCAGCGTGAGGTGTAGATGGAGTGGGTGGAAGGGAGGTTGGTTTGGGTGATGGTCTGGTGTTGGGTTGAAGGGCCTGTTTCCACGCTGTATCACTCTATCACTCCCCAACTACATGCTCACCTCAGCAGATTTTTATGGACATATTTACGGGAACTCTGACAACATCAGTAGTTATTGTCCTTGCCTGAGCAGTTCCTGCAAAGCCATCCCAGTGAAGGGAACTACTCAGGTGAAGAAGATGGGCTTTTAAAACCTCCACCATCCCATGCCAGCACTTTTATACAATTCAACCTTGTTTTAATTGCCCCATTTATATTCTCCAGCGAGCCTGATGGGTTGCACACTTGTGTCAGAGAGTCAGAGTCATTCCGCACGGAAACAGGCCCTTCGGCCCACCGAGTCCATGCTGACCACACAGCGCCCATTTTTACACAGTTACCTCACTAATCCAACAACCAGAGAGAAGGTCTGAAGAAGGGTCTCGACCTGAAACGTCACCCATTCCTTCTCTCCAGAGATGCTGCCAGTCCCACTGAGATACTCCAGCATTTTGTGTCTATCTCCAACTAGAGAGCAGTCCTGGACCACCAGATTCAGAGGCAGATACCTCAAGATTCAGGGACAGTTCCTTCCCAGCTGTTATCATGCAACTGAACCGTCCTATCACCGACTAGAGAGTGGTCCTGACCTCCCATCTACCTCATTGGAGACCCTCGGACTATCTTTAATCGGACTTCACCTTGCACGTTGCATGTTATTCCCTTTATCCTGTTTCTGTACACTGTGCATGGCTTGATTGTAATCATGTACAGTACAATCTGAGGGCTGGTTAGCACACACCAAAAGCTATTTACTGTACCTCGCTCGGTACATGTGACAATAAATTACCAGGAGGGAGATGAGGAGGAATTTCTTTAGTCAGAGGGTAGTGAATCTGTGGAAACTGAAGCCAAATCAATGGATTAAGGCTAATTGACATTCTTGATTAGTGAGGGTGTTATGGGGAGAAGGCAGGAGAATGGGGTTAGAAGGGAGAGATAGATCAGCCATGATTGAATGGCGGAGTGAGTGAGCTTAATGGGCCGAATAGCCTAATTCTGCTTTTAGAACTTATGAACTAAACCGAACTAATCCCATTTCATTTGTATTCTTTACATTGGTGAGACCAAGCTTTGCCCAAAAAACATTTTACCCTGGACGAAAAGTGAAGAATGTAGAACACAAGGAACTGCAGATGCTGGTTTACAGAAAAAAAGGACACAAAGTGCTGGAGTAGCGCAGAGGGTCAGGCAGCGTTTCTGGAGAACGTGGACAGGTGACATTTCGGGTCGGGACCCTTCTTCGGACTGATTGTGGTGTTGGGGGGGGGGATGATAGCTGGAAAAGGGGAGGAGCAGGACAGAGCCTGGGGAGTGATAGGTGGATACAGTCAGGGGAGGAGAGTTGACAGGCAGATGGTTGGATAAGGATCAGAGGCGAAAAGACGGTGTGCGATAAAAGGATGGAAGAGTTAGAGGAAGGAATGGAGCTGGAGGGGGAGAAATAGGGGTGATTCTAGGAGGGCCACAGGGGAGGGTGGGGGGGGTTCGGTAGTCACCGAAAATTGGAGAAGTCAATGTTCATACCGCTGGGGTGTAAGCTGCCCAAGCGAAATATGAGGTGCTGTTCCTCCAATTTGCGCTGGGCCTCACTCTGACAATGGAGGAGGCCCAGGACAGAAAGGTCAGTGTGGGAATGGGAGGGGGAGTTCAAATAGTTTGGCAACAGGGAGAGCAAGCAGGCCTTGGCGGACAGAGCGCAAGTGTTGGGTGAAACGGTCCCTGAGTCTCGCCGGAGGCCACATCGGGAACACCAGATGCAGTCTCCTCTCACCTCATCTTTATGCAGCCAGTGGGTTCAGATGGCCGTGGGTGGATAGCATCAAGGTCTGGCGTAAAACGGTGTTTGGGCCAAGCTTGGTCTCACCAATGAATCCAAAGAATCCAAATGAAATGGGATTAGTTTAGTTTAGTTCATAAGTTCTAAAAGCAGAATTAGGCCGTCCCGGCCCAATCAAGCCTACTTGCAGGAAGATTGTTCCCGATGTTGGGGAAGTCCAGAACAAGGGGTCACAGTTTAAGGCTAAGGGGGAAGTCTTTTAGGACCGAGATGAGAAAGTTTTTTTTCACACAGAGTGGTGAATCTGTGGAATTCTCTGCCACAGAAGGTAGTTGAGGCCAGTTCATTGGCTATATTTAAGAGGGAGTTAGATGTGGCCCTTGTGGCTAAAGGGATCAGGGGGTATGGAGAGAAGGCAGGTACAGGATACTGAGTTGGATGATCAGCCATGATCATATTGAATGGCGGTGCAGGCTCGAAGGGCCGAATGGCCTACTCCTGCACCTATTTTCTATGTTTCTACTCTGCCATTCAATCATGGCTGATCTATCTCTCCCTTTCTGAACCCCATTCTCCTGCCTTCTCCCCATAACCGCTGGCACCCTGACTAATCAAGAATGTCAATCAGCCTTCAAAATATCCATTGACTTGGCTGTTCCGCAGATTCACTACCCTCTGACTAAAGAAATTCCTCCTCACCTCCCTTCTGAAGGTAATTTATTGCCGTTGTAAGAGTCACCCCTACTTGACTTGCATCCACTCAGCAACATATGGACATATTGGCAGGTCTCCCTACTAAATCAAACTCGCTTTGTGAATTTCTGAATGACTGCTTTATCTTCGCTGTATAATGGATGGGAAATAACAGGCTTACCATTGAAACTGATAAAACAGCAGCTCTGAAGAGTACCATGCATTTGCATTTCAATAACAAAAATTGGTGGCGTGCTTACTGCTCTCCATTGATTCCTCTGCCAGACACACACGCCTGTCTCTCAGCGCTTGCTTTCTATTTACTGATGGTGCATCTCAGTTCACTTTATGGTCACGTGTTCCGAGCTACAGTGAAAAGTTTTTGTTGCGTGCTAACCGGTCAGCAGAACGACAACACATGATTACAATCGAGCCGTCCACAGTGTACAGATACATGATCGGGGAATTAAAGTTTAGTGCAAGGTAAAGCCACCAAAGTCCGATCAAGGATAGTCCGAGGGTCTCCAATGAGGTAGATAGTAGTTCAGCACTGCTCTCTGGTTGTGGTAGGACGGTTCAGTCGCCTGATAACAGCTGGGAAGAAACTGTCCCTGAATCTGGAGGTGTGCGTTTTCACACTTCTGTACCTTTTGCCCGATGGGAGAGGGGAGAAGAGGGAGTGGCCGGGGTGAGACTGGTCCTTGATTATGCTTCTGGCCTTGCCGAGGCAGCGTGAGGTGTAGATGGAGTCGGTGGAAGGGAGGTTGGTTTGTGTGATGGTCTGGGCTGCGTCCACAATTTGCAAACATTTCTTGCGGTCTTGGATGGAGCTGTTCCTAAAACTCAATCCAAACAAAGAAAAAATCAGTTTCTTTCATCCTACACAGTCTAAGGAAAGATCCGGACTCGAAGTATCATTTATCCATGTTTGATATCCAGGGATGCTGCCTGACCTGCTGATTTACTCCAGAATTTTACAGACAATAGACAATAGACAATAGGTGCAGGAGGAGGCCATTTGGTCCTTCGAGCCAGCACCGCCATTCAATGTGATCATGGCTGACCATTCTCAATCAGTACCCCGTTCCTGCCTTCTCCCCATACCCCCTGAGTCCGCTATCCTTAAGAGCTCTATCTAGCTCTGTCTTGAATGCATTCAGAGAATTGGCCTCCACTGCCTTCTGAGGCAGAGAATTCCACAGATTCACAACTCTCTGACTGAAAAAGTTTTTCCTCATCTCAGTTCTAAATGGCCTACCCCTTATTCTTAAACTGTGGCCCCTTGTTCTGGACTCCCCCAACATTGGGAACATGTTTCTTGCCTCTAACGTGTCCAACCCCTTTGTGTCTTTGTGTCTTTCCTTGGTAAACCAGCATCTGCATTTTACGTGATCTACATCTCTTTTGATCTCTTACACTTCCTTATCTCTGTAACACCCTCTCCCTTGGCGATCAGTCTGAAGAAGGGTCTCGACCCGAAACGTCACCCATTCCTTCTCTCCAGAGATGCTGCCTGACCCGCTGAGTTACTCCAGCGTTGTGTGTCCACCTTCGATTTAAACCAGCATCTGCAGTTTTTTTCCTACACATCTCATCGCCATTTCTCTTTTGCAAAAGGGAAATACAAAAGCCGAATATGTGAAATTCAAACAGAAAATGCAGTTGTTGTTGCACAGGGCTGATGCTCGCTCGACCTTACGTTCCATCATGCTGAGAGTATAATCAATCATGAGCGGTGGACTGCCGTTTACTTATTCCACTGTCGAGTAGGCGTCACACGTGCCCAGATCTCACACGTTTACCAACACCACATTGCTCCATGCTTTCAAAGAGAGACCTGGCCCACCGAGTCTGCAGCGACCAGCGATCCCCATACACGAACACTATCTTACACACACCAGGGACATTTTTAACATTTTTATACCAAGCCAACTAACCTACAAACCTGTACGTCTTTGGAGTGTGGAAGGAAACCGAAGATCCCGGAGAAAACCCACGCAGGTCACGGGGACAATAGACAATAGATGCAGGAGGAGGCCATTCGGCCCTTCGAGCCAGCACCGCCATTCAATGTGATCATGGCTGATCATTCTCAATCAGTACCCCGTTCTCCTGCCTTCTCCCCATACCCCCTGAGTCCGCTATCCTTAAGAGCTCTATCTAGCTCTGTCTTGAATGCATTCAGAGAATTGGCCTCCACTGCCTTCTGAGGCAGATTCACAACTCTCCGACTGAAAAAGTTTTTCCTCATCTCAGTTCTAAATGGCCTACCCCTTATTCTTAAACTGTGGCCCCTTGTTCTGGACACCCCCAACATTGGGAACATGTTTCCTGCCTCGAACTTGTCCAACCCCTTAATAATCTTATATGTTTCGATAGGATCTCCTCTCATCCTTCTAAATTCCAGCGTATACAAGGGAGAACGTACAATCCTCGTACAGACAGCACCCGTAGTCAGGATCGAACCCAGGTCTATGGCGCTGTAAGGCAGTAGCTCTACCGCTACACCACTGTGACATAGAGTCATACGTGTGGAAATAGGTCCTTCAGCCCAGTTTGCCCATGCCGATCAACATGCCCCATCTACACTCACCCCACCTGCCTGTGCTTGGCCCATATCCCTCTAAACCTTCAGTATCCATGTACCCGTGTGCAGTTTTGGTGTCCTAATTTGAGGAAGGACGACCTTGCTATCGAGGCAGTGCAGCGTAGGTTCACCAGGTTGTTCCCTGGGATGGCGGGACTGTCATATGAGGAAAGATTGGAAAGACTGGGCTTGTATTCACTGGAGTTTAGAAGGATCAGATGGGATCTTATAGAGACGTGTAAAATTATAAAAGGACTGGACAAGCTAGATGCAGGAAAAATGTTCCCAATGTTGGGGTAGTCCAGAACCAGGGGACACAGTCTAAAAATAATGGGGAGGCCATTTAAAACTGAGGTGAGAAGAAACTTTTTCACCCAGAGAGTTGTGAATTTGTGGAATTCTCTGCCACAGAGCAACATTTTCATGAAAAGGGTGGTGGGTAAATGGAGCAAGCTGCCAAGAATGGTTGAGACAGGTGCAATAACATTTACAAGACATATGGACGGGTACATGGACAGGCTTAGAGGGATATGGGCCAAATGCAGGCGTATAAACCAGCTTAGTTGGGGCATCTTGGTTGGCATGGACGAGTTGGGTTGGTGGACCTGTCTCTGTGCTGCCTGACACAATATCCTTTAACATATCTGCACGCTTTCTCAATAGCATGAACACCTTTCTCCAGTCTCGTTTCAATTTCCTTGACTAACCTTTGTCCAGAGTTGGTTGGTTTGTGTAGTCAACTGTAATCACGAGGAGTTGTAACACTGTCAGTCAGCACAATGTCCCAGCTGATCTAAAGCCTTCAATGCCACACCTGTCCGTTTCCAAGGACACTGCACTCTTTCAGTCAATTCTGGACAACACGTTGGTGATCATTCTCACGTGAAGATTGCCTTGAAGTCGCACTGCATCCACCCTTTACGCTGTTGTGGTGATGCTTCTAAAGCACATTTCCCATGTTCCCTCTGGCCGTGAATTGTTATTCTCTTCGATTTTTACTGTGAAGTCTTTAGAGCAGCGTTTCTCAACCAGTGTTACCCGGAACCCTAGGCTTCCGCTAGAGGTCGCTAGGGGTTCCGAGAGTTAGAGTGATAAACTAGCCGGCGTGGACCTGGTGGGTACAAAATGCTCCTGCGGGCCTCCAGCGACAGCTCAGCAGCAGCAGCAGCTCGACAGCGACGGCCGTTGCTTTGAGCGGGAAGATGGGCACCCCCGCATTGGCCGCCACTCGGGCAGGTCCCGCCCCCGGCGGCCATCTTGGGCACCCGCCCATTAATAGTTTTTATGTAGGGGTTCCCCGAGACATGAAAATTATTTCAAGGGTTCCGCAAGGGTAAAAAGTTTGAGAAACGCTGCTTTAGAGTGTCGACTTTGGACATGTGCAGGCAAACAGGCCCACCGAGTCCACCCCAGCCAGCCAGCCAGCCATCACCCCGTACACTAATCTATCCTACACACCGCGGACAATTTAGTTTAGTTTGTCACGTGTGTCGAGGTACAGTGAAAGGCTCGTGTTGCGTGGTGACCGGTCGGCAGAAAGACAATACATGATTACAATAGAGCCGTCCACAGTGTGCAAACACATGACAAAGTGATTAACATTTAGTGCAAGACAAAGCCAGTAAAAGTCAGATCATATTTACATTTTTTGTTAACCGAAGCCAATGAACCTATAAACGTGTATGTACAGACTCCGTACAAACAGCACCCACAGTCAGGATTGAACCCGGGTCTCTGGCGCTGTGAGGCAGCAACTCTACCACTGCACCACCATGGACCCGGCTTAGCTTTGCACAATGGAGTTGTTGGGTTTTTTCCCCCCTCAGGCAATTCCAACAATTGTGCAACTTTGAACTGACAAGTGTCTTGTGGTAGTATAAGACAATAACTGCAGATGCAGGTACAAATCGAAGGTATTTATTCACAAAATGCTGGAGTAACTCAGCAGGTCAGGCAGCATCTCAGGAGAGAAGGAATGGGCGATGTTTCGGGTCGAGACTCTTCTTCAGACTGACGTCAGGGGGGGCAGGACAAAGGATATAGGTGGAGACAGGAAGATAGAGGGAGAACTGGGAAGGGGGAGGGGAAGAGAGGGACAGAGGAACTATCTAAAGTTGGAGAAGTCGATGTTCATACCACTGGGCTGCAAACTGCCCAGGCGAAATATGAGGTGCTGTTTCTCCAATTTCCGGTGGGCCTCATTATGGCACTGGAGGAGGCCCATGACAGAAAGGTCAGACTGGGAGTGGGAGGGGGAGTTGTCTTGTGCTAGATTTGCACCTACTTACAGGTCCAACCCCCGACAACACCAGTCTCTGCTTTCAATTCCCATCCGAATCCAAACTGCTGTGGTATTTGTACATCAAATGGATGAAATCCTTCAACATTCTTCTAGTGTTGTTTGAGTTGAGTATAGTGTCGTGTGTACTGAGGTGCAGTGAAAAGTTGGCATTGAGTTTCCATGGAGTGTGATTTTCTCCTACCAGATTCTTTACATTATTTAATGTGTTTATTTGGTACATAGATTTGGAATAATAGGAATCTGAGGGGTAACTTTATCACACCAAGGGTGACGGGGGTATAGAGCGAGCTGCCAGAGGAGGTAGTTGAGGCTGGGACTGTCCCAAGGTTTCAGAAACAGACAGGTATATAGATAGGACAGGTTTGTAGGGATATGGGCCAAACGCAGGCAGGTGGGACTAGTGTAGATGGGGCATGTTGGCAAGTTGGGCTGAAGGGCCTAGTTCCAATAGACAATAGGTGCAGGAGTAGGCCATTTGGCCCTTCGAGCCAGCACCACCATTCAATGTGATCATGGCTGATCAATCTCAATCAGTACCCCGTTCCTGCCTTCTCCCCATACCCCCTGACTCCACTATCTTTAAGAGCTCTATCCAGCTCTCTCTTGAAAGCATCCAGAGAATTGGCCTCCACTGCCTTCTGAGGCAGGGAATTGCACAGATTCACAACTCTCTGACTGCCATCATCTCCGTTCTGCATGGCCTACCCCTTATTCTTAAACTGTGGCACATCCAAACTGTATCACTTTATGAGTGGCCTTTTGGTTAATGTTCGTACTGAACACGACGCCAAGTGCCGTCTCCTGTGCCGCCTGTACACGATCTATATCCCTCTATTCCCTGCACCACGATTATATCTGCCTCCACCACCACCACCCCTGGCAGTGCGTTCCAGGCCCCCACCACCCCTGGCAGTGCGTTCCAGGCCCCCACCACTCATGGCAGTGCGTTCCAGGCCCCCACCACCCCTGGCAGTGCGTTCCAGGCCCCCACCACCCCTGGCAGTGCGTTCCAGGCCCCCACCACCCCTGGCAGTGCGTTCCAGGCCCCCACCACCCCTGGCAGTGTGTTCCAGGCCCCCACCACCCCTGGCAGTGCGTTCCAGGACCCCACCACCCATGGTGTAAAAAACATCACTTGCCCTGGATATCTCCTTTACACCTCCCCCCTAACCTTATAGGTATGTATAGAGTCATAGAGTGATACAGTGTGGAAACAGGCCCTTCGGCCCAACTCGCCCACACCGGCCAACAATGTCCCAACTACACTAGTCCCACTATCACTAAACCTGTCCTATCCAACCTGTATGCTTTCTAGTGTTTGGCATTTCCATTCTGGGCAAATGTTTCTGGCTACCTTATCTATGCCACTCCTAATTTTATACATTTTATCAAGTCTCCCCTCAGCCTCTGACATTCCAGAGAAGATTAAAAAAATTATTTTGTCCTGTATGAGAAATTTTAATTTTCTCTGATGCTGGTTAAATTATATAGAAAATAAGTGCAGGAGGAGGCCATTTGGCCCTTCGAGTCAGCACTGCCATTCATTGTAATCATGGCTGATCATCCACAATCAGTAATCCGTGCCTGCCTTCTCTCCATATCCCTTGATTCCACTGGCCCCTAGAGCTCTATCTAACTCTCTTTTAAATTCATCCAGTGAATTGGCCTCCGCTGCAAAAAAAGATTTTTCTCACCTCAGTTTTAAATGGCCTCCCCTTAATTCTTAGACTGTGGCCCCTGGTTCTGGACTTCCCAACATGGAGAACATTTTTCCTGCATCTAGCTTGTCCAGTCCTTTTATAATTTTATATGTTTCTATAAGATCCCGTCTCATCCTTCAAAACTCCCGTGAATATAAGCCCAGTCTTTCCAATCTTTCCTCATATGACAGTCCCGCCATCCTGGGGATTAAACCTGGTGAACCTACGCTGCACTGCCTCAATAGCAAGGATGTCCTTCCTCAAACTGGGAGACCAAAACTGCACACAATATTCCAGATGTGGTCTCACCAGGGCCCCATACAACTACAGGAGGACTTTTTTACTCCTATACTATACACAGCAGGCAGTGAAGAAAGCCAAAGGAATGTTGGCCTTCATAACAAGAGGAGTTGAGTATAGGAGCAAAGAGGTCCTTCTGCAGTTGTACAGAGCCCCAGTGAGACCGCACCTGGAGTACTGTGTGCAGTTTTGGTCTCCAAATTTGAGGAAGGATATTCTTGCTATTGAGGGCGTGCAGCGTAGGTTTACTAGGTTAATTCCCGGAATGGCGGGACTGTCATATGTTGAAAGATTGGAGCGACTAGGCTTGTATACACTGGAATTTAGAAGGATGAGAGGGGATCTTATCGAAACGTATAAGATTATTAAGGGGTTGGACACGTTAAAGGCATGAAACATGTTCCCAATGTTGGGAGAGTCCAGAACCAGGGGCCACAGTTTAAGAATAAGGGGTAGGCCATTTAGAACGAAGATGAGGAAAATCGTTTTCAGTCAGAGAGTTGCAAATCTGTGGAATTCTCTGCCTCAGAAGGCAGTGGAGGCCAATTCTCTGAATGCATTCAAGAGAGAGCTAGATAGAGCTAAGGATTACGGAGTCAGGGGGTATGGGGAGAAGGCAGGAACAGGGTACTGATTGAGAATGATCAGCCATGATCACATTGAATGGTGGTGCTGGCTCAAAGGGCCGAATGGCCTCCTCCTGCACCTATTGTCTACTCAAATCGAGACGATGACTGTTGTGGGATTGACTAGTATTTTCTGCATTTTGTTTTTAGTTCAATATATATCCAGCATTTACAGCAGTGTATATTCAACACTTCTAGGTACATCTATAGTGCGCTACAGATACCTCCAGGTACATCTACAGTGCGCTCTGGTGTTCTCGTTTATTTAGTTGGCGAGGAGAATTGAGGCGGCTGAGGGATTCGCTGCGAGACCGACCTCAGACAACCAGTGAGTGTGTCAAGCTGCAAATCAGTTTAGAGATCCAACGTGGAAACAGGCCCTTCGGCCCACACTGACCACTGTTCACCTGAGTTCTATATTATCTCACTTTCTCATACATCCCAACACACTAGGGGCAATTTACAGAGGGCCAAACAACCTACAAACCCATACATCCCAGAGTGGTGAACCTGTGTAATTCTTTGCCACAGGAGGCTGTGGAGGCCAAGTCAATGGATATTTTTAAGATAGAGACATTCGTGATTAGTGCGGGTGTCGGGGGTTATGGGGAGAAGGCAGGAGAATGGGGTTAGGAGGGAGAGATAGATCAGCCACGATTGAATGGCGGAATAGACTTGATGGGCCGAATGGCCTGATTCGGCTCCTATCGTTTATGAACTTGTAAATCGGAGCACTTGGGGGGAAATCCACATGGTCACGGGGAGAACGTGCAAACTCCACACAGACAGCACCAAAGGTCAGGATTGAACCTGGGTCCCTGGTGCTGTGTGGCAGCAGCTCTACTAGCTGCACCACAGTGCCGTCCGATCTTGTACAATAACAAGCCTCCACGATCACTTTTAATTTAGACCATTAATGAACTGACCTACAGTGATTTTTTTTTCTCCCCCCCCCACCCCAAGAGAAATTATCATCCTTAAGTATATTGGCCGAAACTGTGGAATCTAGGCAAGGATGTTATTCCTTGCATTCCGAGAGGCATAGGGGTGATCTGACAGTGTATAAAATCCTGAGAATAGAAATGGTGAATGCAGAGTCCTTTACCCAGAGTAGGAGAATCATAAACCACAGGACACAGGCGAGAGGGGAAAGATTCAATAGGAGCCTGAGGGGCAACTTTTCCACACAGAGCCAGGTGGGTAAATGGAACCAGCTGCCACAGGGAGGTAGTTAAGGCAGGTACAATAACATGTGAAAGACCCACGGACAGGTATGTGGATAGTTTAGTTTATTTAGTTTTAGTTCAGTTTATTGTCACGCGTACTGTGAAAAGCCTTTGCTGCGTGCTAATCAGTCAGTGGAAAGACAATACATGATTACAATCGTGGCGTTTACAGCATCTAGATACATGATAAGGGAATAACATTTAGCGCAAGGCAAAGCCAGCAAAGTCCGATCAAACATAGTCTGAGGGTCTGTCCAATGAGGTAGATTATTAAAGGGTTGGACACGTTAGAGGCAGGAAACATGTTCCCAATGTTGGGGGAGTCCAGAACCAGGGGCCACAGTTTAAGAATAAGGGGTAGGCCATTTAGAACGGAGATGAGTAAAAACTTTTTCAGTCAGAGAGTTGTGAATCTGTGGAATTCTCTGCCTCAGAAGGCAGTGGAGGCCAATTCTCTGAATGCATTCAAGAGAGAGCTAGATAGAGCTCTTAAGGATAGTGGAGTCAGGGGGTATGGGGAGAAGGGAGGAACGGGGTACTGATTGAGAATGATCAGCCATGATCACATTGAATGGCGGTGCTGGCTCAAAGGGCCGAATGGCCTCCTCCTGCGCCTATTGTCTATTGATAGTAGTCCAGGATGGCTCTCTGGTTGTGGGAGGATGGTTAAGAGGGAAACGGGCCAAACATGGGCAGGTGGGACTGGGGTAAATGGGACATGGACAATGGCCTGTTTCCGTGCTGCAAGACCCGAAGGACTCTCAGAAACCTGGCCAGCCATGTTCCTATCAGAGAAAATGTTCCAAGAATAAAGGAAAGGTAGCTCCTGTTCTCTCCATTTAGCAGCTTTTCCCCCGAGTCGCAAGAATATCACATCCTTCAAACTTCAAGAACATAAGCCAGTCAGAAATGTGATCTTCAGCGTTTATTAAAACCTTTAAGTCCATAAACGACAACAAAGTTACTGTAGAATTAATCGCATACAGCTAGCATACAACAGCATGTCCTCAGTCTAAATGAAATACAAAAGATTTTAACATTTTCATACAAAGGAACTTTTAAATTTATTAATGTGACCTTACATTTCTTTAGTTACATAAAATCTGTGACAGCAAAGTATCGTTTACTTGCCTTGCACATACGGGTAAATATGCGTGGATGGATAACCTGCTGCTGGTGCCAGCCTTTTAAGGGACATTGTTGTGCAAATGTTTGACAGCCAAGACAACAAACAGAATGTTTGATATTACAGCTCATACTGGTAATGCAAATGACTACAGAGGCCTGACTCCACGAGTGCCCTTCAGGTTAAGAGGATACTGTGTCACTGGTTTCCTTCAGTGCTACCACAAGCAAGCACGCTGGTTCTGGGCCAAATTGAGATGGCCTGTTAAAACCCGTCGCTTCTCGTGCCCGTAAACGTCGGAAGCAATCTGAACCCAGCCTACGAAACGTGCAGGAAGGAACTGCAGATGCTGCCTCACGCCGAGCGAGGATGGAGGCAAAATGCTGGAGTAACTCAGCGGGACAGGCTGCATCTCTGGAGGGAAGGAATGGGTGACGCTTCGGGTCGAGACCCTTCTTCAGACTGAGTCGGGGGAGAGAGAGAGAGAGAGAGAGAGACATAGACATATAGTAGGGTAAGGTGTGAAAACACAGATCAAATGGGACAATGCTCAAGGAATTGTAGAGTGGCTTGGGGTCGACCCCATTCTTCTCTCCAAGGATGCTGTCTGCCCCGCTGAGTTACTCCAGCATTTTGTGCCTATCTTCGCCGAATCCAGCCTACTTCTGTACAGAAGAAACCATTTCAATTTAAACCGTTTGAGATTTGTTTCACATACATACATATACATGTATGCGAAAGAAAGATCAAATCTGGGGTACCACAAATGTACAAATAAAACTAATTTGATTAAAATGAATTGGTTAAAAGTGTCAGCATGTAGAGATTTGCTGAATCCATAATCTATGACTCACCAACACTGAAACTGGAGGGGGATTGCTTAAACTAACTCATGAAGGCTAGTCGTAACTGAGGAACAGATTATGTCATTATATGACAATGCACCTACCCAACAGCTCAACCTCATGCTTGCAAAGGCAATGCTCTGTTCCCAGAGACACAAACATTCATATATACATATATATAGTGTGTATATATATATATATAAATGGTAAAGATTGTGGAAACATGGCAGTTGTTAACTGTGTTCAGTATTTGCAAAGCATGAATCGAAGCGTTCAATAATTTTTATTTCTTTGAAGCCAGTGATTAATTTTTTAGTATTTACCCAAACACCATTTGAGCATCACGTCGCTGCGCCTGGGAATCAAACACAACGCTGGCAGTGAGCATCGTCATTTGTGCAGCATCTTCAACACAACAGAGGGCTCAGCGGAGAGACAGACAGTGCGTGGGCTCACTGTGCTGGGGTGGGGTGGGGGGGTGGGCGGGGGGGAGAGGATCCATTCACAGTGCCACTCATCCCACGCGGCTTTTACAGCTTCTTCCCACTTCCACTCGGCACGGCCCGCATCTCCATCGGTACCTGGCACTGCCCTGATATCCCTTCAGTTTGGAGTACGCTGCTTGCAACGGGAGCCTTGCCTTTTGACAAACCCCCTTCCTCCCCTCCCCGTCATCCCACTAAACCCCTCCCGATTCCACTCCCCACCCCCCCCCGCTACCGCCCGCTAATGAACACGACACGACTCGAAGTAAATGTGTGGGGGACAAACGCACAGACTAATGGTCGGACATGCCGGCTTGACACAGCTAAAGGACGGGTGGCGGAAGCTAGCCTGAAGAAAGCCTACTGGCAGCTCTAGATTCGGGTGATGTTCCAAAGGATGCAGCATCTGGTAACGTTAGACTGGATCCTGCCCAGATGTGTACAAAAACAAAATTGGGAAGTGTGGCTGAATTTGCCAGTACAGGGGTAGCCAAGCCACAGGCTCCGCTCCCCCCTGCTCCAACCATCCAATTGATTCTATTTCATTTTGGTCCTGTCCAGGAGAATTGCTTTTTTTGTTCAGTCTATATATAAATACACAGAACAAGTACTACTTCCAAAATAAAAAGAAGGAAAGATGCCAAAGATGCTGTCTAGGTTCCGGGAGTCTGATTCTCAATCTCTACAAGGTAAGGTGTTCTACAACGGTGACACCTCAGACATACAGAGGGAGATTGTAGCTGGCAAGCACTAGAAGCAATGTTCAGCTTTCACTTTGGGCTAACTCACACCAAGTGCAAAAAAAAAAATCCTGAAACACTTGCTCTATCTTTACATTTATGTTACAAATGTTTCACTCTCTGCAAATTGCCTTATTTTTTTTTTGTTGTTTTAAAAAGAGGGGTGGAAGGGGAGGGGTGGTGGGTGGGTTTGAAGTTGGGGGGGTGGGGAAACAAAGTACATGACATAAAAGGCAACGGCTGTGGAACAAGAGGAAGGAAGGAAGGAAGGAAAACAATAAGAAAGTGGTCTAAGTTTCGTTTTGTGTTGAAGCACTGGTAGTGCTCTGCGTAAATGTGCGTGTGTGTGTGTGTGTGTGTGTGTGTGTGTGTGTGTGTGTGTGTGTGTGTGTGTGCGCGTGTGTGTGTGGGTGGGGGCTGTGCAACTGTGCACATCAACTATGGCGAGGGATCTCAGGCTTGTGGAATGAAGAAACTGTGTAATTGTTTCGACGAGTAAGATGGTTTCAGCTCCACCCCATCTGCTAGCACAGCACAGCACAGAGATCCCAATAGCCCTGATGGTCTCTTTCACTTTTCTCTCTCTAAAAATCAGCAAATTCTTTTGCGCATTTCTCGGTTAGGGACACACGGATGTCCTCCTCTTCATAATCATCGAAGTTGCTGGTGTCGCCCGGGCCCCGACACTTGGGGATGAACGGGGCTTCCACCTGAAAACAACACACACACGCTCGTAAGTTCCAGGAGCAGAATTAGGCCATTCGGCCCATCAAGTCTACTTTCTACAGAATGATAAGGTGCTGGTTGCCTGTGTTGCCTGTTCTTTTTCCGGAAATGACCGAGTCGTACATCACGGACACAGGCCCTTCGGCCCAACTCATAAGTTCAAGGCGCAGAATTAGGCCATTGGGCCCATCAAGTTTACTGAACCATTCAATCACGGCTGATCTATCTCTCCCTCTCAACCCCATTCTCCTGCCTTCTCCCCATAACCCGATAGCCGTACTGATCAAGAATCTAAGGTAGACACAAAATGCTGGAGTAACTCAGCGGGTTTTGTTTAGAGACCTGAAAAGTCACCCATTCCTTCCCTCCCGAGATGCTGCCTGACCCGCTGAGTTACTCCAGCATTTTGTGTCTACCTTCGATTTAAACCAAGCACCTGCAGTTTTTTTTTCCATAATCAAGAATCTACCTATTTCTGCCCTTAAAATATCCAGACTTGGATCCGTCTGCAGGCAATGAATTCCACAGATTCACCACCCTCTGACTAAAGAAATTCCTCCTCATCCTTTAATTCTGAGGCGGTGCCCTCTGGTCCTAGACTCTCGCCATCTCTCTGGATCTTCACACTGTCCTGACTCACCTGGAGAGACAGGGCACGTACGTGAGGATGCTATTCATTGACTATAGCTCTGCCTTCAACACGGTCATCCCCACCAAGCTCATCACCAAACTCCACCAGCTAGGCCTCAGCTCGTCGTTATGCGACTGGATCCTGGACTTCCTGCTGGAGCGACCGCAGGCAGCGAGAATGGGCCCGCACCTGTCCTCCACTATCACCCTGAGTACCGGCACACCACAGGGCTGTGTTCTGAGCCCCATGCTCTACTCCCTATTCACACACGACTGTGTTCCTGCATTCGACAGCAACACCATTGTCAAGTTTGCAGACGACACAACGGTGATCGGGCTGATCACCAACGGTGATGAAACAAACTACAGAACCTGGCGGACTGGTGCTCTGATAACAACCTGTCCCCAAACACCTCCAAGACCAAGGAGCTGAACATCAACTTCCATAGGTCACACAACGGGGAATACGCCCCGATCTTTATCAACGGGGACAGTGTGGAGAGAGTGTCCAGCTTCAAGTTTCTGGGCACTCACATTTCGGAGGACCCAACATGGTCCAATAACACTGCTGCGCTGGTCAAGAAGGCACAGCAACGACTGTTCTACCTGAGAACACTGAAAAAGTCTGGTCTACCCCAACAGCTGCTGACGACCTTCTACCGCTGCACCATAGAGAGCATCCTAACACATGGCATCCCTGTGTGGTACCTCAGCTGCACGGAGGCAGAGAGGAAAGCTCTTCAGCGGGTAGTCCATAGAGCTCAGAGGACTATCGGACACACAGCTACCAGCCTTGGAGGGGATCTACAACACACGATGCCTCAGAAAAGCCACCAGCATCCACAAAGACTCTTCACACCCCTGCAACAGTCTGTTCGAACTTCTACCATCGGGCAGACGATACAAGGCCTTCTACGCCCGCACCTCCAGACTCAGGAACAGCTTCATCCCCAGGGCCATAGCTGCTATGAACCGGTCCTGCTGAGCCGGATGGTCACATCGCACAGCGAACTGGCACAGACCTATTTGCACTTTATTCTGTTTTAAAACTGTTTCTAATTTTGTTTCACTGGGGTGTCTAAATTTATATTGATTAGCTAATTAATTTATTGTATCGTATGGGAGGCGCATTCCCAATCTCGTTGTACCCCTGTACAATGACAATAAAGATATATTGTAGTGTATTGTATTGTAGTGGAAACATCCTCTCCACATCCACTCTATCCAAGCCTTTCAATTGCAGGCGTCAGTGGAAAGGAGAAGGTCACTGCCTTGTGATTATAACTGTAGTGCAGAGAACTCTCAGCAATCAAGCATACTTTCTTCCAACAATGGTTGAACTGCAGACCACATTAAAACCACATACTAGCAACAAAAAAAACCCAACAAAAAAATCAAAGGAGAATATTTACTAATGCAATACAAAGAATACCGGGCATTTTTTCCCCTTGAAAATGCCTGCAATTGTCACAGGTTGGAACAGAGCACAAGCTCTTTCAACCCGTCAAACAGGCCTCCACAGACCGCACCGCACATCTGTGCACTTCATTTGCGTCAGGCAACGTTTTCATTTCCTGCACTTGCGGCTGACTCCAATTACCCAACCCCTCACAAACCAGGGGCAGCTGCCATCCGATCGCCCATGGAAACGCTCCCACCTTGCTCCACACGGGAATCCCACCTCGTGGGCCTATCCGGGGGACGCGCTCCGGATTGGCGACGGGGCATCCGGTGGGATGCTGCCAGATGTCCTGTCTCCACAAATGGGTCAAAATCTGTGGTGGTGAATCTGTGGCATTCTTTGTGGGTGGACGGTGGGCTGAAGGGCCAGCACAGACAGTGGACTGAAGGGCCAGCACGGACAGTGGGCTGAAGGGCCAGCATGACGGTGGGCTGAAGGGCCAGAACAGACGGTGGGCTGAAGGGCCAGCATGACGGTGGGTTGAAGGGCCAGCATGGACGGTGGGCTGAAGGGCCAGCATGACGGTGGGCTGAAGGGCCAGTTTCCGCACCGTCTCACTAAAACTGACAAATAAAATGGACTAAAATAGTGGAGCAATTTAGGGTAATTGATTTTTAGAGTTCCTTGTTGAATTAGAGTTGGCCACGTTAGTGGTGGAGGGGGGGAGGGTGGAGCTACCAACTGTTCACTCAACTGTTGCAAACACCCATTGGGAGGAAGCCAATGATCTCAGGCTCAACATGGGCAACTTGGTCCTTGCTCGGGTGAATGGTAGGCCCGGTGGATCACAGGTTCAGAGGGAGCCTGCCGAACGGTGGCCCGCGGCTGAATGGTGGACCCGGTGGATCGCGGCCTGCGGGGGGCGTACTTTGTACGCCTCGGTCTCACACTCTCGTAGCTAACAATGACCGTAGTTTAGTTTAGTTTAGAGATACAGCGCGGAAACAGGCCCTTTCGGCCCACCAGCTCCGCGCCGACCAGCGATCCCTGCACACTAACACTACCCTACACACACTAGGGGCAATATTGTATTTACCAAGCCAATTAACCTACATACCTGTACGTTGTTGGAGTGCGGGAGGAAACCGAAGATCTCGGAGAAAACCCACGCAGGTCACGGGGAAAACGTACAAACAGCACCCGTAGTCGGGATCGAACCCAGGTCTCCGGCGCTGCATTCGCTGTAAGGCAGCAACTCTACCGCTGCGCCACCGTGCCGCTCAGTTTTGGAAGGCAGCCAAATCTCCTATTTCCCACCCCAGCTCCTATTTCCCACCCCAGCTCCTTTCGGAGGTTGGAAGCAAGTACATACCTTCCTCTGGTAAATGGCAATCCAGTCTGTGGTGGCAAACCATTTGTGGTTCTTGATGTCGTTCACACCATTTTTGAGATTCCCATATCGTTTGGTCAGATCCACCTGCAGCAAGTTTCGCAGCAGGTCTTTCAGGTCTGAACTGAAGTGAGAAGGGAACCGTACCTGAAAACAAGGCAGTGTGTCAGTCCTGATTATAGGAAGCTCTGCAAGTTCGCAACTTGGAGCTCAGGGGCACCTCTGTATATCAGATTACCAACTGCACCAGGGACCCAAGAGGGACGAGGAAGATGTCTATAAAGTTATGACAGGCACAGATAAGGTGGACAGAATTATAGTTTAGTGACACAGTGTGGAATCAGGCCCTTCGGCCCACCATCGACAGAGGTCTTTGCCTTTGTGAGCGTGTGTGTGTGTTGTTTTCAGGTGGAAGCCCCGTTCATCCCCAAAGACAAAGGCAGCCAGCATCGTCAGAGACCCACAACACCCTGGCCACACTCTCATCTCACTCCTGCCATCGGGAAGATGATGTAGAAGCCTGAAAACTGTAGCGTCCAGGTTCAGGAGCAGCTTCTTCTCTACCGCCATCAGGCTACTGAATGCAACAACCTCCAATAAGTTCTGAACTGCGGAGACTTGGGGCATTGGCTTTGTCTTTTTGCAATATTATTGTTTGTTTGTATTTATGTGTTTGTATATAATAAATGCGTATATATAATAAATAAATGCATATACGCATGTGTGTACACGTACATATGCACACAGAGAACTTTTTAATTCTCATTTATTACATTGTTTTCAGACTATCCTTTACATATTCTGTCGTTCTGCTGCAATTAAGAATTGCATTGTTCTGTCTGGGACACATGATAATAAAACACTCTTGACTCTTATCAAGAACCTACCAATCTCCGCTTTAAAGATGCCCAGTGACGATGGCAACGTGACTGTCTGTGGCAATGAATTCCACAGATTCACCACCCTCTGGCAAAATAAATTCCTCCTCATCTCCTTTTTAAAAGCACGTCCTTTTATTCCGAGGCTGTGTCCTCTGGTCCTAGACTCTCCCACTAGTGTAAACATCCTCTCGGTTGAGGAGCCTTGTTGAGTCTATACGAGCTCCACATAAATGTTATCGAGTCAGTCCATCCCCTAAGCCCTACAATCTTTTCTTTCAGACACTTTTCCACCTCCCTTCTGAATCTTAATCTAATCTACTTTAAAGATTACCGTGGCAGCAAATGCTTAATCGTAACCTTTCTCTACGTAAAAATATTTCCCTCCATGTCGTGTTTGGTTTTCAATGAAGAGGAAATTTCATTCCATGTCCTCTAACTTCTGATTAATCTGCCAGTGAGCACTCATCTCAATCTAAGGTATCACAAAATGCTGGAGTAACTCAGCAGGTCAGGCAGCATCGAGGAGAGAGGGAATGGGTGACGTTTTGGGTCGAGACCGGTCTGAAGAAGGGTCTCGACCCGAAACGTCACCCATTCCCTCTCTCCTAGATGCTGCCTGACCTGCTGAGTTACTCCAGCATTTTGTGATACCTTCGATTTGTACCAGCATCTGCACTTATTTTCCTACTCATCTCAATCTACATCTCTTAGGATTTTAAAAATACTATAAGATCGCTATGTAACCTCTATTTTAAGGAGAGCCTCCTTTCCACGTGTGGAAACACCCTCTCCACATCCACTCTACTCAGGCCTTTCACTATTCGAGAAGTCAACTGGGAAGGCAAAGGTAAGTGTCTTGAATTTAAAAGAGAGTTAGATAGAGCTCTCGGGGCGAGCGGAATCAAGGGGTATGGGGAGAAGGCAGGCACGGGTTACTGATTGTGGATGATCAGCCATGATAGACATTAGGTGCAGGAGGAGGCCATTCGGCCCTTCGAGCCAGCACAGCCATTCAATGTGATCATGGCTGATCATTCTCAATCAGTACCCCGTTCCTGCCTTCTCCCCATACCCCCTGACTCCACTATCCTTAAGAGCTCTATCCAGCTCTCTCTTGAATGCATTCAGAGAATTGGCCTCCACTGCCTTCTGAGGCAGAGAATTCCACAGATTCACAACTCTCTGACTGAAAAAGTTTTTCCTCATCTCAGTTCTAAATGGCCTACCCCTTATTCTTAAACTGTGTGGCCCCTTGTTCTGGACTCCCCCAACATTGGGAACATGTTTCCTGCCTCTAACGTGTCCAACCCCTTAATAATCTTATACGTTTCGATAAGATCTCCTCTCATCCTTCTAAATTCCAGATCACAATGAATGGCGGTGCTGGCTCGAAGGGCAAGATGGCCTACTCCAGCACCTACCTTCTCTGCTTCTATGTTAACAACGTTATTGTAATCAAGTTTTACCTTTCCAGAGACGATCTTTTCGTAGATCTGTATCGGCTGGTCTGCGAAGAATGGAGGATAGCCAGCCGCCATTTCATAGATTAGAACGCCCAATGCCCACCAGTCCACCGCTTTGTTATAGCCCTGCAAAATGCACACACACACACACAAAATGTTCAGATGCTGTCGGACAGCAACTCTACCGCGAGGGTAAGAGCAAAGATCACATCATCAATTACATTTTCTGAAAAAGGAGGGGAGCAAAGGATGAGAGGGGATCTTATAGAAACGTATAAAATTATGAAAGGACTGGACAAGCTAGATGCAGGTAAAATGTTCGGGGAGACCAGAACAAGGGGCCACAGTATTAGAATAAAAGGGAGGCCATTTAAAACTGAGGTGAGAAAAAACTTTTTCATCCAGAGAGTTGTGAATTTGAGGAATTCTCTGCCACAGAGGGCAGTGGAGGCCAATTCACTGGATGCATTTAAAAGAGTTAGATAGAGCTCTCAGGGCTAGCGGAATCAAGGGATATGGGGAGAAGGCAGGCACGGGTTACTTATTGTGGATGATCAGCCGTGATCACAGTGAATGGCGGTCTGGCTCGAAGGGCCAAATGGCCTCCTCCTGCACCTATTTTCTGTTTCTAAGTGATGATTATCCTCCGAGAAACTGACTTTGAAGGTACACAGATCATACAGTGGGAAAGTTGAAAGAATGCTTCAGTACTGAGCAGCAAAGTGCACTGAATCTGGGTTGAAACAGGACAGATGGACAGTCTGAAGAAGGGTCCTGATCCGAAACCCCGCCCATTCCCTTTGCTGCCGAGGTGAGGTCTGCTGTATGATTTCACCGGGTTGTGTGCAAAACGAGGCGGCATTTGGCTGTACCTCGGTGCATGTGAAAACGTATCATTGAATCATTGAGCACCAAGCCAATGTCTCATCTCACGTTGTCTCAGAATCCTGCCTTTTGGTGTTATTCAAGTTGGATTACGTACCGGGCCCTGGTGAGACTGCACCTGGAGTACTGTGTGCAGTTGTACAGGGCCCTGGTGAGACCGCACCTGGAGTACTGTGTGCAGTTGTACCGGGCCCTGGTGAGACCGCACCTGGAGTACTGTGTGCAGTTTTGGTCTCCAAATTTGAGGAAGGATATTCTTGCTATTGAGGGCGTGCAGCGTAGGTTCACTAGGTTAATTCCCGGAATGGCGGGACTGTCGTATGTTGAAAGGCTGGAGCAATTAGGCTTGTATACACTGGAATTTAGAAGGATGAGGGGGGGATCTTATTGAAACATATAAGATAATTAGGGGATTGGACACATTAGAGGCAGGAAACATGTTCCCAATGTTGGGGGAGTCCAGAACAAGGGGCCACAGTTTAAGAATAAGGGGTAGGCCATTTAGAACGGAGATGAGGAAGAACTTTTTCAGTCAGAGAGTGGTGAAGGTGTGGAATTCTCTGCCTCAGAAGGCAGTGGAGGCCAGTTCGTTGGATGCTTTCAAGAGAGAGCTGGATAGAGCTCTTAAGGATAGCGGAGTGAGGGGGTATGGGGAGAAGGCAGGAACGGGGTACTGATTGAGAGTGATCAGCCATGATCGCATTGAATGGCGGTGCTGGCTCGAAGGGCTGAATGGCCTAATCCTGCACCTATTGTCTATTGTCTATTGTTTTATTTATACATAAGATGTGGGTTTCGCTGTGAGGGCTATAACAATTTCCCTTCCCTGACGCTGAGAGCGGCTTGGTGCTTCAATGGTACTTTGCTGACAAGGTTTGTGTGGCATAGGCCAGCAGCTTAATCAAGGACCAGTCTCACCCCGGCCACTCCCTCTTCTCCCCTCTCCCTTCGGGCAAAAGGTACAGAAGTGTGAAAACGCACACCTCCAGATTCAGGGACAGTTTCTTCCAGGCTGTTATCAGGCAACTGAACCATCCTACCACAACCAGAGAGCAGTGCTGAACTACTATCTACCTCATTGGTGACCCTCGGACTATCCTTGATCAGACTTTGCTGGCTTGACCTTGCACTAAACGTTACTCCCTTATCATGTACCCAAACACTGCAAATGTCTAGATTGTAATCATGCATTGTCTTTCTGCTGACTGGGTAGCACGCAACAAAAGCTTTTCACTGCACCTCGGTACACGTGACAATAAACTAAACTAAACTAAACTTGTGTCCCGAGAGGTGCAATCCAATCGTAAGCTTACCTTGCTGAGAATAATCTCGGGTGCCAAGTATTCGGGAGTTCCACAAAGTGTCCAAGTTCTGCCCTTTACCCTTTTTGCGAAACCAAAATCCGTGACCTGCGAGAGCATGGGGCAAATGTGAACTTCAAGTCAAGTCAAGTTTATTTGTCACATACACGATGTGCAGTGAAATGAAAGTGGCAATGTGCAAAAAAAGAATTACAACTTCAAACCAGTCCCTTCTCTCTGGAGCTTACAATTATGGTTTTAAATAAAAACTGGTTGCTGGAAATTATTGGCAGGTCACCGGAGAAGTTAATGCTTCAGACCACTGACATTTGATTGAAACAGTCCTGAAAGATCATCAATCTAAAATGCAGTTTCTGTTTTTACAGATGCTGCCTGAGCTGCCGATTCTTTTCAGTGTTTGCAATTTTTATTTTCATTTCCAGCGGCTGCAATTTAAAAAGAGATTAATTTTATAAAGATGAATATAGCCTGTGAACAAGCAGAGATCACGGCTTTGTCTTTGGTACACGTGTAGACCGGACACTATTTTAATGGGTGGCACAGTGTCACAGCTGCTGCCTCACAGCTCCAAAGGCCAGCATTCACTGTCTCTGTGGAGATCATAGGGAATAGGAGTAGAATTAGGCCATTCGGCCCATCGAGTCTACTCCGCCATTCAATCATGGTTGACTTATCTCTCCCTCCTAACCCCATTCTCCTGCCTTCTCCCCATAACCTCTAACACCTGTACTAATCAAGAATCTATCTATCTCTGCCTCAAAAACATCCACTGACGGCCTCCACAGCCTTCTGTGGCAATGAATCCCACAGATAGTTTGCATGTTCTCCCTGTGACCACGTGGGCTTTCTCTGGGTGCTCCAGTTTCCTCCCACATTTCAAAGACGTGCGGGTTTGGAGGCTAATTGACCCCTTAGTAAATTGCCTCTGGTATGTACACAGTGGATCAGTAAGAGGGATAACATTGGTATAGTGTGACAAGTGATGGTTGGTGGGCAGGCAACGGATGGGCCGAAGGGCCTGTTTCCATGCTGCATTTTTCAATCAATCAAACTTGTCAGGTTAATAATTATATACCACCAGATTAGACAGGCCTAATTTCTTTCCCAGAGGTCGTTAGTGGAGCAGATGGATTCATAAAATGAGCTCCAGTAGTCATTACCTGGTGCCAGGCTGCTAATCACAAGATCAAGTGCTCCATTTCTGTCCTGCCACACTGAAATTGGAGTTCATGACGTGTGGATTGTGACCACTGGGCCACAGTAGTAGCATGAATGGAAAACAGATTTAATTTAGTTCAGGGATGCAGCGTGGAAACAGGCCCTTCGGCCCACCAAATCCGTGCTGTCCAGAGATACAGCGTGGAAACAGGCCCCTCGACCCACTGAGTCCGCGCCGACCAGCGATCCCCGCACACTAACACTATCCCACACACCTGGGACAATTTACAATTATACCAGGCCAATTAGCCGACAAACCTGCACATCTTTGGAGTGCGAGAGGAAACCGGAGCTCCTGGGGAAAACTAATGCAGGTCACGGGGAGAACGTACAAACTCTGTGCAGATAAGCACCCGTGGTCAGGATGGAACCCGGGTCTCTGGCGCTGGAAGGCAGCAACACCACCGCTGCACCACCCTCATGTGTAAACCTCATGATTGTATGCGACTGTGGAAGGGGAGATCCTCGAAATGTAAAAATCCTGGGCTCCCTCTACAAACCCAGCCGTGCAGAATATGCGAAAGGTCGAGTTGCGCACAAACTACACACACAAAACACGGGATACTGTCAGGTCTAATCGACAGATCGCTAAGTTTGGTCGCAGTTTTGATGTTAAAATTCAAACTACTGGAGCCACTGAAGCCAGAGCAAAATAAACAACTCTATTCCATTGAGAATGGAAGTTGGGACGTAATGTTAACATTGTACAAGGTGTTGGTGAGGCCGCATTCTGACCACTGCATTCAGTTTTGACACAATGCAATAGGTTGGATGTCATTAAGCTAGAAAGCGTGCAGAGAAGATTTACGATGACAATAGACAATATTCGATGACAATACGATGACAATAGACAATATTCGATGACAATACGATGACAATAGACAATATTTGATCCAGCACCACCTTCGAGCCAGCACCACCATTCAATATGATCATGGCTGATCATTCTCAATCAGTACCCCGTTCCTGCCTTCTCCCCATACCCCCTGACTCCGCTATCCTTAGGAGCTCTATCTAGCTCTCTCTTGAATGCATTCAGAGAATTGGCCTCCACTGCCTTCTGAGGCAGAGAATTCCACAGATTCACAACTCTCTGACTGAAAAAGTTTTTCCTCATCTCCGTTCTAAATGGCCTACCCCTTATTCTTAAACTGTGGCCCCTGGTTCTGGACTCCCCTAACATCGCGAACATGTTTCCTGCCTCTAACGTGTCCAACCCCTTAATAATCTTATACGTTTCGATAAGATCCCCTCTCATCCTTCTAAATTCCAGTGTATACAAGCCTAGTCGCTCCAGTCTTTCAACATACGACAGTCCCGCCATTCCGGGAATTAGCCTAGTAAACCTACGCTGCACGCCCTCAATAGCAAGAATGTTCTTCCTCAAATTTGGAGGCCAAAACTGCACACAGTACTCCAGGTGCGGTCTCACTAGGGCCCTGTACAACTGCAGAAGGACCTCCTTGCTCCTATATGTTGTTGCCAGGAATAAAAAGGTCTGAACTACAGGGAGAGGTTGAGCAGGCTAGGACTTGATTCCTTGGAGCGCAGGATACAATGTGTGATCTTACATTGCTCTAAATGAGGAGGGGCTTAGATTTTATATAAACATATACAATTCTTAAGGGATTGCACAGGCTAGATGCAGGAAAAATGTTGGGGGAGTCCAGAACCAGGGGTCACAGTTTAAGAATAAGGAGTAGGCCATTTAGAACTGAGACGAGGAAAACCTTTTTCACCCAGAGAGTTATGAATCCGTGGAATTCTCTGCCACGGAAGGCAGTGGAGGCCAATTCAATGGATGTTTTCAAGAGAGAGTTAAGATATAACTCCTAGGGCTAACGGAATCAAGGGATATGGAGAAAAAGCAGGAACGGGGTACTGGTTTTGGATGATCAGCCATGATTATATTGAATGGCGATGCTGGCTCGAAGGGCCAAATGGCCTTTTCCTGTACCTATTTTCTATGTTTCTAGATCATTTTTTATTCAGAGAAGGGAAATCAAAAACCAGTAGTCATACGTTTAAGGTGAGAAGGGCAATCAGTACCCCGTTCCTGCTTTTCCCCATACCTCCTGACTCCGCTATCCTTAAAAGCTCTATCTAGCTCTCTCTTGAATGTATTCAGAAAATTGGCCTCCACTGCCCTCTGAGGCAGAGAATTCCACAGATTCACAACTCTCTGACTGAAAAAGTTTTTCCTCATCTCAGTTCTAAATGGCCTACCCTTTATTCTTAAACTGTGGCCCCTTGTTCTGGACTCCCCCAATATTGGGAACATGTTTCCTACCTCTAACGTGTCCAACCCCTTAATAATCTTATACGTTTCGATAAGATCCCCTCTCATCCGTCTAAATTCCAGTGTATACAAGCCTAGTCGCTTCAGTCTTTCAACATATGACAGTCCCACCATTCCGGGAATTAACCTAGTAAACCTACACTGCACGCCCTCAATCGCAAGAATATCCTTCCTCAAATTTGGAGACCAAAACTGCACACAGTACTCCAGGTGCGGTCGCACTAGGGGCCTGTACAACTGCAGAAGGACCTCTTTGCTCCTATACTCAACTCCCCTTGTTATGAAGGCCAACATTTCCAACAAATGTAACATTTCCCAAAGGGCCTGTTCCTGCACTGTACAGTTCTATGTTTGCTCGTTGGTAAATGTAAAAATAGTCTCTAATGGGTGTAGGATAGTGTTAATGTGTGGGGATCGCTGGTCAGCGCGGACCCGGTGGGCCGAAAGGGCTTGTTTCTGCGCTGTATCTCTAAACTGAAACTAAACCTACCAAAGAACAAGTCTTTGGCATGTGGGAGGAAGCCAGAGTATTCTGGGAAATGTGGTCAGAAGGACAAACGCTACTGCAGAGGGCACTGGCGGTCAGGATAAAACCCAGGTCAGGGGACTTGCGAGGCAGTGATACTATGTACAGAGCCACTGTGTGTCACAGACTAAAGTCAGCAGATACTGAAATACACCCTTCACATATCCCCGAAGATAGACACTATAAGCTGGAGTAACTCAGCAGGACAGGCAGTATCTCTGGAGAGAAGGAATGGGTGACATTTCGGGTCTCAACCCTTCTTCGAGACAGTCTGAAGAAGGGTCTCGACCGGAAACGTCACCCATTCCTTTTCTTCAGAGAAGCTGCCTGTCCTGCTGAGTTACTCCAGCTTTTTGTGTCTACCTTCGGTTTAAACCAGCATCTGCAGTTCGTTCCTATACGCAACAAAAAGGCTCACTGAAAGGTGTCCTTAAATTGTAGAGGTCAATTCACACAGTGAAAATGATCTGTGTCTGCTGTATTCACATTCAATTGTTTACTCCAAAAAAAGTGTTTACCAATGCAGTAAATATTAAATGTGCAGTCAATGCAATAATTGGTCCCTTATTTTAAACATGGATCTACAGTCAAATAAAAGTTCAAAAAGTTGATCAATGGGAGTTTTGCACAATTTCAGAACTCAGGAGACATCGGGAGCTCCGGCAGCGGCAGCGGCAGCGTCTTCGCCCGCCCAGGATCGCGGGGCTTGGGTCGGCCCGCCGCGGACATTTCACCATCCGGCGCGGCCTGAAATAGGCCGCGGGATTTTCTCTGCTCGGCGGGGGCTTCAATGTCGGGAGCCACAACCGCCCCGACGTGCAGCGGCAGCGTCTTCGCCCGCACCGGATCGCGGGGCTTGGGTCGGCCTGCTGCGCATCTTTCACCGTCCGGCACGGCCTGGAACGTGGCAACTACAACAGCCTGACCGCGGGAGAAGACGGCAGGGGAAGAGAAAAGACATTCTGGCCTTCCATCACAGTGAGGAGGGTACTGGAGGAGACTCACTGTGATGGATGTTTCTTTTTCTTTTTGTTTTGTGTTGGTTTGTGATTGTGTAATTGCTTATTTCATTGCTCTTACTGTTGGACTGTGGGTGACGAAATCTCGTCCAAAAGACGTGTTTTTTGGATGACAAATAAAGGTAATTCTGATTCTGAATCCTCTGATCGCCTTACCTGGATATACCCCTGTTGGTCAATTAAAAGGTTTTCGGGCTTCAGGTCTCTGTAGATGAGGTCTAATGAATGGAGGTACTCAAAAGTCAAGACTATCTGGGCTGCATAAAATCGTGCATGAGGTTCACTGTAAAGGAAAAACAATTAGCTTAATTTATGTTCAGTCACTAAAAGGGAAAAAAATCAGATAAATCAATGGAACACAAACTAATTTTTGAGTTAGATCAACATCAGCACTGGGCCATTTAAAGTACCCACACTAATATAACCGACAGCTCAAACCACATTGTTTAGTTTAGTTTATTGTCACATTCAGTGAAAAGCTTTTGTTGCGTGCTAACCAGTCAGCGGATAGACAAAACTCCATTACTATTGAGCCATTGATACGGTATAGATACATGATAAGGGAATCACTAGAGAATTAAGAGTGTGGAGCGATTGTAATGTGTGTTTGCAGATCTGCTTCTGTGGCGAGCAGGCAAATAGTTGCCTGGGTTGGGTGATAATAACTGTGTAAATGAGTACACCTCCACCCTTCCCCAGGCAGTCTGTGGGCAGTTTCACCTTGGTCAGAACACAAAATGCTGGAGTAACTCGGCGGGTCAGGCAGCACCTCTGGAGAAACGGAATAGGTGATGTTTGGGGTGGAGAGCCTTCTTCAGACTTTATTTCACCTTGCTGTGCAGCTGTGCAGTGATCCTGGATTTGGCAAGACCATAAGCCAGGGTACGGTCCGATTCACCTCTCCCCTTCATTCCTCCCTCTCCCCGCTCCCGTCCGGCAGAAGGTACAGAAGCTTGAAAGCGCGCACCACCAGACCCAGGAACAGCTTCTTCCCCTCTGTTACCAGGCTTCTGAACGGCCCTTCCATAAGCCAGGGTACTGTCCGATTCACCCCATTGCGGACATTGGACTCTGTCTCTGGAACTGATGCACTACAATGCTGAGAACTATATTCTGCACTCTGTATCTTCCCTTTTATTCTACATGTTGTGCTTGAGTTTGACTTGATTGGATCTATGTATCGTGTTGGATATTAATTATAATAATAATAATAATAATAATATTCATTTATTGTCATTGCAACGAGTACAACGAAATTAAAAAATAGCCAATCCTGACGGTGCGTACAAACATATATGCAATAAATGCAAAAACAAATAAATACATAAATACAATTAAATACAATTATGTTAAGTACAAAGATTTTTTAGTGTTGCCTAGTGCAAAGGTAGTGTTCAGTTCTCGTATGGCCCTGGGGTAAAAACTGTTCTTAAGTCTGTTTGTTCGGGATTTTATCGACCTGAAACGTCGACCAGAGGGCAGATGAACAAACAGACGGTGGCCGGGGTGGGATGGATCTTTTATTATTTTGCCTGCTCTACTGAGGCAGCGTAGGCTGAACAGGTGCTCCAGGGAGGGCAGTGAGCAGCCGATGATTTTCTGGGCCGTCGTGATGACCCTCTGAAGGGCCTTCCTGTCCTTTTCTGAGCAGCTGGCATACCATGTGGTTATACAGTATGCCAGCACACTCTCGATGGAGCAGCGATAGAAGGACAACATGAGCTTCTCCTGCAGGTTGGTTTTCCTGAGGATCCTCAGGAAGTGGAGTCTCTGCTGTGCCTTCTTTACTGTGGTGATGGTGTTGGTAGACCAGGTGAGATCCTCTGCGATGTGCGTACCCAGGAACCTGAAAGCTGGTACCCTTTCCACACAGACCCCATTGATGTAGAGTGGGTCGTAATCTCCACTGGTTTTCCTAAAGTCAATTATAAGTTCCTTTGTTTTGGAGGAGTTCAGGACCAGATTGTTCACTGAACACCATGCTGCCAGCCTTTGGATTTCATCCCTATAGGCTGTCTCATCTCCTTCTGAGATGAGTCCAACCACAGTCGTGTCATCCGCGAACTTGATGATGGTGTTGGTGGGATGGGTGGGGGCGCAGTCGTGAGTGTAGAGGGAGTAAAGGAGGCATAATTGGAGGCATACTAAAGAAAGCTTTTAATTGTACCTTGGCACACATGCCAATAATGTATCTAAACCAAGTACCCAATGTGCTGGAGGTATTGTAGCTACCCTGGATATCCAGAACAAGGGAACTCGGTCGTATGGCACAGGAAGTATTCACTCGGTCCACTTTGCTGGTTCTGGCTCTTTAGACAATAGACAATAGGTGCAGGAGGAGGCCATTCGGCCCTTCGAGCCAGCACCGCCAGCACCGCCATTCAATGTGATCATGGCTGATCATTCTCAATCAGTACCCCGTTCCTGCCTTCTCCCCATACCCCCTGACTCCGCTATCCTTAAGAGCTCTATCTAGCTCTCTCTTGAATGCAGGAACTCTTTGAAAGAGCAATCCTATTTGTTCCACTTTTCTGATCCTTTCCAATGTAGATTTTCAAAAGTAACCAATTTCAAAGTGAAAGCTGCCAGCAAATCTTTTGATTCTCATCTTCAAGCAGTGTACTCCAAACCCAAACAGTTTTGGGTACTCCAAACCCAAACAGCTGAAGGAAATGCTCAATATTTTCTCACCCCTTCAGTTCCTTTCTGAATGAACTTAAACCATGTTCTCTGATGTTAAAGTGGCTCATGGATCTGCTGGGAATGGAGGTGCATAGGCCGGACAGCTTTAGAGGGCAAATGCAGGCAGGTGGGACATGTTGGTCGGCGTGGACAAGTTGGGCCGAAGGGCCTGTTTCCACGCTGCATGACTCCATGACTACGTACAGGCATATCACATTATTAGTGTGGCATTGTGTTTGGAACTGACATTGTGGGCCGAAAGGCCTGTTCCAGTGCTGCACTGTTCTATGGATACTGATTCCCAGGCTGATGGTGGAATCAAAATACAGGTGCTCCATGGCTTACGATGTTTCGACGTGCGACAGTTTAGCTTTGCGATGGTGCAAATGGGCAGCGACCCGTGAGTATTGCAATGCATCTTGGATGAGGGGGGATCTTATTGAAACATATAAGATAATTAGGGGATTGGACACATTAGAGGCAGGAAACATGTTCCCAATGTTGGGGGAGTCCAGAACAAGGGGCCACAGTTTAAGAATAAGGGGTAGGCCATTTAGAACGGAGATGAGGAAGAACTTTTTCAGTCAGAGAGTGGTGAAGGTGTGGAATTCTCTGCCTCAGAAGGCAGTGGAGGCCAGTTCGTTGGATGCTTTCAAGAGAGAGCTGGATAGAGCTCTTAAGGATAGCGGAGTGAGGGGGTATGGGGAGAAGGCAGGAACGGGGTACTGATTGAGAGTGATCAGCCATGATCACATTGAATGGCGGTGCTGGCTCGAAGGGCTGAATGGCCTACTCCTGCACCTATTGTCTATTGTCTATTGTCTATTGACTTACAACACTTTCGGTTTGCGATGGGTTTCTCGCAACTGAACCCCATGGTAAGCTGAGGAGCTCCTGCAGCTGGTTTGTGTAGCAAACCTTCTCTCAAAACATGGGGCCAACTTGTGTCACCCACTAATGCCTGGTCTAATCACCTTTGGTCTGCTAGTCTGAGAGATGGGCAGGAAGATGACTCTGCACTTGGTAATCAGAACAGAATAGTGAAAGGCTTGGATAGAGTGGATGTGGAGAGGATGTTTCCACCAGTGGGAGAATCTAGGACCAGAGGGCACAGCCTCAGAATTAAAGGACGTTCTTTTAGAAAGGAGATGAGGAGAAATTTCTTTAGTCAGAGGGTGGTGAATCTGTGGAATTCTTTGCCACTGAACGCTGTGGAGGCCAAGTCAGTGGATATTTTTTTAAGGCAGAGATAGGTTGATTCTTGATTAGTACAGGTGTCAGAGGTTATGAGGAGAAGGCATGAGAATGGGGTTAGGAGGGAGAGATTGATCAGCCATGATTGAATGGCGGCGTGGACTTGATGGGCCGAATGGCCTAATTCTACTCCTATTCTTTATGACTTTAAACCCATGTCTTCTGGCCTTGATAAATTCTGATTCTATGTAATGAATAGCAAGATTTTTTTAATCAATCAGTCCCCGGGCCTTACCTGAACCTTCCAATTCTTCTAAGATGCGAAAACATTTCACCCCCTGGCACGTACTCCATTATCATATATAAATTAGAGTTGTCCTAGAACACAAAATTAGACCATAAATTAAACAATTAAAGTGATACATTAACAGCCAATGGTTGCAACCCAGTAATGAGCAAACATTACAGTTATATGTAAACATTCTTCACTGAATATTGGAAATAGCATCCAAGTTTCTTATAGAAACATACAAAATTATAAAAGGGCTGGACAAGCTAGATGCAGGAAAAATGTTCCCAATGTTGGGGGAGTCCAGAACCAGGGGCCACACAGTCTAAGAATAAAGGGGAGGCCATTTAAAACTGAGGTGAGAGGAAACCTTTTCACTCAGAGTTGTGAATTTGTAGAATTCTCTGCCACAGAGGGCAGTGGAGGCCAATTCACTGGATGAATTTAAAAGAAAGTTAGACAGAGCTCTAGGGGCTAGCGGAATCGAGGGATATGGGGAGAAGGCAGGCACGGGATACTGATTGTGGATGATCAGCCATGATCACAATGAGTGGCGGTGCTGGCTCGAAGGGCCAAATGGCCCCCACCTGCACCTATTTTCTATGTTTTCTATGGAAGTTAAAGGTTTTACCAGAATGATGTTTGGATGAGAGAGTTTGCTACAGGGGGAAGTTGGACAGATTTGGATTGTTTTCTTTGGAATGGCGGAGGTTGTGGGGATACCTGACAGAAGTATATAAAATCACGAGGGGCATAGATAGGGTGCCTGTCTGAACCTTTTTTTTCCAGGATGGAAAAATCAAACACCAGAGGGCAAAGATTTACAGTGTTTTAGATTTTATTGCTTGGAGCGCAGGGAGCTGAGGGGCAATCTTATAGGGGTGTATAAAATCATGAGAGGAATAGATAGGGTGAATGCACAGTGAATTTTACCAATGGTTGGGGAGTCAAGAACCAGTGGACATCAGATTAAGATGAGAGGGAAAAGATTTAATAGGAACCTGCGGGAAAAATGTTTTCACACAAAGGGTGGCAAGTATACGAAACAAGGAGTTAGTTGAGGAAGGTACTACAACAGCATTTAAAGACACTAGGTTATGTACATGGATAATGACGTTTTAGAGGGACATGGGCCAAATGCAGGAAAATGGGACTAGATTAGATGGGCATCGGTCGGCACGGACAAGTTGGCCAAAAGGCTCGCTTCTGTGCTGTATGATTTCAAGTACATTGCAGGTAATGGGGTATATAAACCTGGATATATCAAACCAATCTGAAGCAACAACACAGAGCTATATTGTTCCACCAACTCAATGTGTTTGGTGTCGCGTAGAATTTTCTGTTCATTTTTGATCAACATGAAATAAAAGCAAGAATTATGCAGTAAAAATAATTTCCCTTCCCCATTCCTCCCAACACAACCTGGCTAATGGTATGTAAAACAACTGCCTGTTAAAATTAAGGTACTGATTAACATCTTAAGAGGGTCTGACAGAATCTTTTGGATGGGGAATATACGATGACTGAGGTCAATCGCACATGATCTGCTGATGGCTTCAAATTATTTTTCTTTCCCCCAATTTCAATTTCTGATGCTACTTTAGTTCATGTCTAGGCAGGGAAGAGACATTTGGTGGTACAGTACCACTTCTGGCCTTCAGAGAGCTCTATTGCACACTCAATTCATGAAAAGGTTTGCACAATAAAGACATGCAAGAGAACACTGGGCTTTTACTGTGCTCAGCAGATTGCATTAACACAAAACTACAAGTTGCAACAACTTTTGAGATTTAACTTTCTTCACACCTCCTTCCGTTACACAATAAAACAAGGCAGCTGTCTAGCTCCCAAGCTGATCCAGCCATTTAGTAAAATCCCGACTGACCAATAGCTGGGCCCATATTAGGAAAAAGCTTCACATTCCCAATACATCACTTGCTCTACTAAAAAGAACATTTGGTTTGCATCCACAATATTTTTTAGAATCCGTTTCAGATTTTCATCATGAAAATAGTGCTTGAGGATTTTACTGTAGTGCGGCTGGCTATCCTATGTTAAGATTATACCCCTTTTTTCCCCAGATTCTACTTGTGGGAATTAAGGTTGCAGAGCTAAAAGGCCACAAATACATCACTAAACTGAAGGTAGGCTATAAACTGTCCTCATTACACAATCTTAGACAATAGACAATAGGTGCAGGAGGAGGCCATTCGGCCCTTCGAGCCAGCACCGCCATTCAATGTGATCATGGCTGATCATTCTCAATCAGTACCCCGTTCCTGCCTTCTCCCCATACCCCCTGACTCCGCTATCCTTAAGAGCTCTATCTAGCTCTCTCTTGAATGCATTCAGAGAATTGGCCTCCACCGCCTTCTGAGGCAGAGAATTCCACAGATTTACAACTCTCTGACTGAAAAAGTTTTTCCTCATCTCAGTTCTAAATGGCCTACCCCATATTCTTAAACTGTGGCCCCTTGTTCTGGACTCCCCCAACATTGGGAACATGTTTCCTGCCTCTAACGTGTCCAACCCCTTAATAATCTTATACGTTTCGATAAGATCTCCTCTCATCCTTCTAAATTCCAGTGTATTGTAACGTCTGGCATCTTTCTAGTGAATCATGTCCCTCCCATGGACAAGGCACCTCTCCCACAGATGGATGCCCAGAAAACATTTTGTTTTTAAGCCATCGTATCAAAGAGCTTTGATACTATGGTGGCCAGGGTGGCGCAGTGATAGAGTTGCTGCCTTACAGCGACTGCAGCACTGGAGACCCGGTTCTATCCTGACTACGGGTGCTGTGTGTACAGAGTTTGTATGTTCGCCCCGTGACTTTTCTCAGAGATCTTTGGTTTCCTTCCACACTCCAAAGCCGTACAGGTTTGTAGGTTAATTGGCTTGGTGTAAATGTAAATTGTCCCTTGTGTGTGTAGGATAGTGTTAATGTGTGGGGATCACTGGTCGGTGTGGACTCGGTGGGCTGAAGGGCCTGTTTCCGTGCTGTATCTCTAAACTAAACTATAAATTCATGTTCTCAGAGCAAAATTAGGCCATTTGGCCAATTGCGTCTACTCCACCATTCAATCTTGGCTGATCTATCTTTCCCTCTCAATCCCATTCTCCTGCCTTCTCCCCATAACCTCTGACACCCGTACTAATCAAGAATCAGTCAATCTCCAACTTAAAAATATCCATTGACATGGCCCCTATGGTACAAGGAAGCAGGCCCTTCGGTCCAACTGGTTCATGACATCCACGTTACCTAACAATGTTAGTCCCACTTGCCTTTGCCTGGCCCATATCCCTCCAAACCGTTCCTCTCCATATACCTCTTCAATTGTCCTTCAAAATATTTTAATTGTTTAGAGAAGTGGCACGGAAACAGGCCCTTTCACCCCACTGGGTCTGCACCGACCAGTGATCCCCGCACATTAACACCTACACCCACTAGGGACAATTTTTACATTTACCAAGCCAATTAACCTACAAACCTGCACGTCTTTGGAATGTGGGAGGAAACCGAAGATCTTGGAGAAAACCCACGCAGGTCACGGGGAGAACGTACAAACTCCTACAGACATCACCCGTAGTCGGGATGGAACCCGGGTCTCCGGTGCTACATTCGCTGTAAGGCAGCAACTCTACCTCTGCGCCACCGTGACCGCCCTCGTATCCAGTTTTACTACTTCCTCTGGCACCTTTCATGGACACACCACCCTGTGTGTGAAAAAGTTTCCCCTTAGGTCCCTTTTAAATCTTTTCCCCCTGACATTTAACCTAAGGCCTCTTGACTTCCCTGCTCAGGGGGAAATACTGTGGCAATTCACCTTATCTACACCCTTCATGATATTAGCAACCTTTACAAAGTCATCCCTTAGCCACCCACACTGGAAAAGGTCAGATACCGTGACATTGTTCTGTCACTGATTTTTAGCCACTTGAAGGAAATGAGTGGCTCATTGAAGGGTAAAGATCTGAAGACCAACACTTGACAAATTGGCCGTCACACTAACCGAAAATGTTCGACTATGGAGAGCAAACAGCACAATGGATCTTGTCAATAAGGCTGGCAGATTCCGGGAACATTGACCAGTTCCCAGTTACCCATTACATTTAATTCATTAGATTCCTCCAGTGGTAGTGTTTGGGTATAGGTTGATTCACTTTAACCTACACAAACTATAAAAGTTACAGGAGTCGAGAGGCTGCAGATTTGAGTATAGGAGTAAAGAGGTCCTTCTGCAGTTGTTGTACAGGGCCCTGGTGAGACCACATCTGGAGTACTGTGTGCAGTTTTGGTCTCCTAAATTGAGGAAGGACATCCTTGCTATTGAGGCAGTGCAGTGTAGGTTCACGAGGTTAATCCCCGGGATGGCGGGACTGTCATATGAGGAAAGATTTGGAAGACTGGGCTTGTATTCACTGGAATTCAAAAGGTTGAGAGGGGATCTAATAGAAACGTATACAATCATTAAAAGGACTGGACAAGCTAGATGCAAGAAAAATGTTCGCAATGTTGGGGGAGTCCAGAACCAGGGGCCACAGTCTAAGAATAAAGGGGAGGCAATTTAAAACTGAGATGAGCAAAAATGTTTTCACCCAGAGAGTTGTGAATTTGTGGAATTCTCTGCCACAGAAGGCAGAACGGCGGTTACGGAGACATTACCACAAAATTAAAACCATGGCTTGGTAGTCAAGTACGAACGTGGTGAACTAAAAAAGTCCCACAGAAACAATGTTAACTTTGTTACCTGAAGAAATGCAATGAAACCAATTGAAATGAAAATGCTTGAGAGTCTTTCTTTACCAGCAAAGCCACTCTCTTCCACATATACAGAAGGAACAGAAGCAGAAATGGTCCATATGTCCATTGAGAGACACAAAGTGCTGGAATAACTCAGCGGGTCAGGCATCTCTGGAGAGCATGGATAGGTGACGTTTGAACAAGGGTCTCAATCTGAAATGTCGCCTATCTATGTTCTCCCGAGATACTGCCAGACCCGCTGCGTTACTCCAGCAGTGCTTTTTTTGTAAGTTAGATGAGTTCCTTGTGTCCACCTGTCCATTCATGTTTGCTCCGGTATTCAATATGAACAGGACAAGTTCACCCCAGCATCCAATCTCCATTTGCACAGATTCTAAGCTTCAGATACTCAATGGTTGCATTCACAGCCTTCTGGTAGAGATCCTACCTGCCACAGCTGGTAATGAAATTGCATTGTGGATGCTAGAAACAATAAGCGTGCTGCCTGAAATGCAAGACTTTATTAAAATTCACATTGGCAAGTCTTCAATGCACGTTAACAGATGTTAAATTTAAAATAAGGCAGTCAGTGCATGGGTCATTAATCAATCTTGTCCACATTTAAGTACAATACATTTGTTCAATTTTATCCTTAGTGCTATTATAGAACAATTCAAATTAGAAAAGTTATCAGTTGTGCCTGAAAGGGGATTAATAATGTAGTTTCAATTAATATCCTGCAGGTATCCAATTAAAAGGTTAATGTGTCGATGACTTGATTTATCAGGGCGTCAGAGATATACACCAGAAAAACAGGCCCTACGACCCACTGTATCTATACTCATCATCAGACCAATCCCACCTAGAACACAATAACATTCTGAAGAAGGGTCTTGACCCGAAATATCACCTATTACTTTTCTCAAGAGATGCTGCCTGACCTGCTGAGTTTCTCCAGCGTTTTGTGTCTATCTTCAGAAAAACCCCCCAGCATCTGCAGTTCCTTCCTACACAATAAAACAGCACAGGCCCCTTCGGCCCACAATGTCAATGCCAAACATGATGCTAAACTAAACTAGTCTTATCTGCCTGCATTAATTCCATATCCCTCTGTGTCTTGCTGGGCATCTGTCCAGATGACTCAAATGTTGCCATGTTTCCCACGTCCACCATCACCTCTGGCATTCCAGATACCAACATATGTGAAAAATGTGCCCCTCCTTATTAAACCCTCCTCATTCTACCCTCTGGTTTTAAACACCTCTACTATGGAACCGAATTTTGGCTACTGCCGCCATCTAAGCCACTTGCAATTTTATATAGCTTTTGCACGTCACCTTTATGCTTCCTTTGCTCCAGTGAAAAACAGACGACCCGAAACGTCACCCATCCCCTCTCTCCAGAGATGCTGCCTGTCCCGCTGAGTTACTCCAACATTTTGTGTCTACCTTCGATTTAAACCAGCACCTGCAGTTCTTTCCTACCCAGCCTAACCGATCTCTCCTGATAACTTAAGCCCTCCAATCCAGGCAACATCCTTGTGAATCGATTCTGCACCTTCGCTAACTTGGCTCGATTGTAATCATGTACTGTCTTTCTGCTGACTAGTTAGCACATGACAAAAGCTTTTCACTGTACCTTGGTACACCTGAAAATAAACTAAACTAAATCACATCCTTTCAGATCTACGTGCAGTATGGCTTAACCAAGGTTTTGTGTTGCTCTATTCAGTATTAAAACAACTCTCAGAACTAGGAATGAAGGAGAATAAATTTGCAATATAAACAATTCTTTTGACCATTATGTCCTAATGAAGTATCTAGAGCGGCAATGTTTCAATAGTGCAGAAACATGTTGATGGTTTCCAGACATCAATCGCCTTCAATTCCAACAATGAAACATTTTGAAGTCCTGTCCAAATCTTATTCAGGCCTTCTCAGCACATCTTAAATTTCAGAAATACGTGAAGGAATCAAACCCATGGTAAAGATATGGATCGGTGCGCCCCACCTAGTCGCTCAAAATGAAGAACATTTACCTTGAAAGAGTACTCCAATTTCACCAGAAATGGGAAATTGACTGCTTGCAATATTCTCTTCTCATTGAGTGTGTGTTCTATTTGCTTCAGTTTGACAACCTGCACAAAAAGAGCACATGAATTAACGTCCATGATGAAGGGATGACATGGCTAACCTTCCTTCACTTCGGGGAAGGAAGAAAAAGGCAAACATGTAATCACATCAGCGATAACCACCAAGTCTCAACTCTGTGATTACACTCTCTAAGATTAAGAATTCTGCTTATTTGATTGTTACCCGTTTACGGGTGGGAGAAGAGAAATGAGTCTTGTCTAAAAAGGATGTAATTCGGCTCAAATTGGTAGGGGCAGAGAGCGAAAATATGGCAAGATCGAAAAGTTTAATTCCGCACTTTGTCACCTCTTGTGCTGAAGAGGTGACGTTGAAAGCAAGACTCATCGCACTATCTCCTACACTAGCTCACTCTTACATAGGACCTAAAAACTGTAGAGCTTCTTACCTCTCCGGCTTCCCTTCCTTCTATAATCTACAAGGCTTTTAAAACGCGATCCTGGCATCACCTAACCACTGCGTCTTGAGTTATCTCGTCTTCTCTACTACTCTTTTCAACACTGGTCCTGCAGTGTCCTGCACTATGGCCCTGGCCTCTCACTTTTCACCTGGGTTACTCAATAACAAAAACAAAAATAAGAATCAATGAGTTAACAGGCAACAAGTAACTCTACAGACATTAGATGTACTTAGCCTAGGTACTCTATGCAATTTATAACATTTATCATCAGTATTCACTTAACAAGAGAGAACAATAGTCTGAAGAAGGGTCTTGACCCGAAACGTCAGCCATTCCTTCTCTCCAGATATGCTGCCTGTCCTGCTGAGTTACTCCAGCATTTTATGTCATCTAATAGACAACCCTATCCCAACCACCACGACCAAAATATATTGCACATTTTAGTGTTCATACATTTTTTTGGTGGGATAGATGGAGGTTATAATAAGCCTCTTATAACGATAACATCCTGATACCCTCAGTATGAAAAGTAATGAAAGAGGTAGCTTCTTTCAACACGAGGTTCTTCTTACATTTAACCTTCCAAAATTTAACTCAATACCTCAATGGTATTGAAATATCCAAGTGCAAAATGTTGAACTTTGAAATGCAAGTAGTGTATAATAAATTGCAGTGATGTACAGAGGAATCTTAGGATGCAAGTCCATACCTGCCTGAAACTTACCAAACAAGTAGATAGGGTGGCAAAGAAAGCGTATGGTGTCTTGCCTTCATTGGTTGGAGCACTAATGGCAAGTCACAGTACAGCTAGATAAAAGGTAGACACAAAAAGCTGGAGTAACTCAGCGGGTCAGGCAGCATCTTGGGAGAGAGGGAATGGGTGACGTTTCGGGTCGAGACCTGAAACGTCACCCATTCCCTCTCTCCCAAGATGCTGCCTGACCCGCTGAGTTACTCCAGCTTTTTGTGTCTACCTTCGATTTTAACCAGCATCTGCAGTTTTTTCCTACACAGCTGGTTAAAACATCAGTTAGGCCCCATTTGGCGCATTGTGTGCAGTGCTGGTTGCCACACTGTGGGAAGGATGTAGATACTTTGGAGAGGGTGAAGAAGTGGTTCATCGGCAGGCTTCCTGGATTAGAGAGTTTTAGCTACAAGGAGGGGTTTGGCAAACTTGGGATTGTTTTCTGTTGGAGAATCGGAAGCTGAGGCTAAGAAATCGGAAGCTGAGGCTAAGTTTATAAAATGATGAGGCATAGATAGGATAGATTGTCAGATTCCTTTCACTGCGTAGAAATGTCACATAGCATTATGGTGTGAGGGGGCAAATAAAAAAATTACTTGATTGAAAGCATTATGGTAGATGCTTGGAACGCCTGCCATGGGAGGCGGTGGAAGCACATACTATAGTTACACAAGATGCATTTAAACAGGCACATGGACAGGCAGGAATGGAAGGATATGGAGCATGTGCAGGAGATCAAATTAATTTAAATTAGCATTGTGATGGACATGCACATGATGGGTCTGTTCTGGTGCTCTTCTATGTTCTATGAGTACTACCTCAGCAAGCTCAGAACTTTCTAGGGATTAAAAGGAAATGAAAACGCACTTTCATTTCATACTCATATTTGCATATTTGAAATAATGTCCAAATACAACATTTCATTTGCAGCCCAAACAAAGGCTACTATGGTTTACAGAGTACTCAGCAATCAGATCAGCATTACCTTCCTTGTGCTGTCTGCGTGTGAGCTTATGATGCCTCCTAGTGTGGGATTAATGCTTGATTTGGTTCCTGGCCACATTATAGAATCGATTCAGGTTTAGCCACATTATTTTGTGAAGCCATATTTTCCACTTATAGCATTAAAAAAAGCTTGATTCAGCTTGATTGGACTTTGAGAGACACACAGCGTGGAAACAGGCCCTTCGGCTAATCGTGTCTGGGCTGACCAGTGATCGCACTCTACAATATCCTACACACTAGAGACAATTTGCAATTTACAGAGGCCAATTAACCTACAAACAGGTACGTCTTTGAAGTGTGAGGGGAAACCGAAGAAATTCCACGCGGCCACAGGGAGAACGTACACACTCCATACAGGCAGCGCCCGTAGTCAGAATAATTTTTTAAATGCATCTGACATTACGGGCTTTTCACTGATAAACTAGAAGTTTATCCACCAGCCTTTTATCTAGAGAACATATTCAGATTAGTTTTTAGTTGAGAGATACAACATGTAAACAGGCTTTTCAGCCCATCGAGTCCATGCCGACCATCGATCAGCCGTTCACACTAGGTCCATGCTATCCCACTTTCACATTCACTCCCAAGTGTGTATGGAGTGGATGAGAACTCGTGGACTGGTGATCGCAGGTTAGCTTGGACGAGGTGGGCTGAACCATATTGCATCTCTCAACTCTAAATATGGTTTTGTCTTGTTCCATACATGTAGTCAGTGGTTTGATATTGTTAAACTATCTACTCATTGCAGTCATATGTACTCAAACTTAAAAAGGAAATGGTCTTTGAAGCTTTGCTATATTCCTGACGTTATCTTAAGCTGACCTTTTCAGCATCTGTGTATGGTTATGTAGGCAAAGGCTAAAGCTCAAAGTTTACTCATGGCATCTTTGTATGTATCAGGTATTGGTTCTCCGTTTGAAGATCAAACTGGAAAGGGCACATCTTTGCAGGAAGCGGCAGTGCCGAGTCTTCAGCAAGCAAGTATGCTTGTCAACACAGTTAGGGTGGCACGGTGGCGCACCGACCAGCGATCCCCGCACACTAGGGACAATTTGCATTTCGACCGAACCGCAAGTGTAGGATCGTGTTAGTGTGTGTGGGGATCACTGATCTGTGCGGATTCGGCAGGCCACAGGACCCGTTTCCATGCTGTCTCTCTAAACTAAACATTACAACGTATATTGTTACAAATAGCAATCTACAATATCCCACAAAATGTTCTGGTACAGTGACATTAAGAGTCAATAGGAAATTTAAAAAACTCACTCTCTCCTCTGCTGCATTGTGTGAACGGGCATACTTACTTTTTGTTTATCCAGTATCTTCATGGCATAGTACTGTTCCGTGCCTTTATGTTTCACCAACATAACTCTTCCAAAAGAACCCGTTCCAAGTGTTTTTTGCCTTTCAAAATCATCTAGGCCTGCAGTGTTCTGAAAGATACAGAATGTTACTTTTTAATTTCCTTGTAGTTTTTTCATCCCCATCCAGATGGTCTAGTCTGGATTCCTAAATGTAGATTTATGGGTGTGTCTTCTCATTCATCTTCACCAGCATCTTGCTTCCATATAAAGCCACTTATTTCTTTCTGGTGTTGCAATTTTTTGGGGGAATATTATTTGATTATGAAATTCACCACAGAGAGGGAGCGAATTTACAATAACGTGCTAGTGCAACTCAGCGGGTCAGGTAGCATCTGTGGAGGGAAATAGACAGGCAATGGTTTGGGTCAGGACCCTTCTTTAGACTCAGAGGCGATGTGTGAAGAAGGGTCATGACCCAAAACGTTGCCTGTCCATCTCCCTCCACAGATAATGCCTCACTCGCAGAGTTCCCCTCGCACTCTGTTTTTTGCTCAAGTTATGTCTCCACTTCTTTGAGATTTGCAAGCTATGCTAGCACATGTAGTTGCACCAGAGAACCACAGAAAAACATTATAGGAAACATAGAAAACAGGTGCAGGAGGAGGCCATTTGGCCGGTCGAGCCAGCACCGCCATTCATTGTGATCATGGCTGATCATCCACAATCAGTAACCCGTGCCTGCCTTCTCCCCATAACACTTGATTCCACTCGCCCCTAGAGCTCTATCTAACTGTCATAGAGTCCTACAGCACAGAAAGAGGCCCTTCGGCCCATCGTGTCCGTGCCGCCCGTTACCAAACACAGTCTAATTTTAATCCCATTTTCCCGCATTTGGACCGTAGCCCTGAATGTTGTAGCATTTCAAGTGCCCATCCAAATGCCTCTTAAACGTTGTGAGTGTTCCCGCCTCCACCACCACCCCAGGCAGTGAGTTCCAGACTCCAACCACCCTCTGGGTGAAAAAGTTATTTCTCACATCCCCCCGAAACCTCCCTCCCCTTACCCTGTATCTATATCCCCTCGTTGTTGAACCTTCCACCAGTGGAAGAAGTTCCCCGCCATCTACCTTCTCTATGTCCCTCATGATCTTGTACACCTCGATCATGTCCCCTCTCAGCCTTCTCTGCTCCAGGGAAAACAACCCCAGTCTGCTCAGTCTCTCCTCATAGCCGAGGCCCTTCCTCGCTATTCACCACCCCCCCTACCTTTGTGTCATCTGCAAACTTGCTGATCATGCCCTGTACGTTGACATCCAGATCATTTATGTAGATTACAAACAGTAAGGGACCCAACACCGATCCCTGCGGCACCCCACTGGGCACCGGCCTCCAGTCACAGAAGCACCCTTCTACCATCACCCTCTGCCTTCTGTCACTACGCCAGTTTTTTTATCCATTTTGCCAAGGTGCCCTGGATCCCATGGGCTCTTACCTTCTTGACTAGTCTCCTGTGTGGGACCTTGTCAAAAGCCTTACTGAAATCCATGTATACCACATCCACTGCACTACCCCCATCTACCTCCTTGGTCACCCCTTCAAAAAATTCAATCAAGTTAGTCAGACACGACCTTCCCTTAACAAAGCCATGTTGACTATCCTTAATTAACCCTCGATCCTCCAAGTGAAGACTGATTCTGTCCCTCAGAATCTTTTCTAGCAGCTTCCCCACCACCGATGTCAGACTCACCGGCCTGTAGTTCCCAGGTTTATCCCGGCTGTATATATATGATATGATATGATTAGCTATCCTCCAGTCCTCCGGTACATCCCCTGTTGCAAGAGAGGCTCTGAAAATTTGTGCCAGAGCCCCCGCAATCTCCTCCCTTGCCTCTCTCAGCATCCTGGGATACATCTCGTCAGGGCCCGGAGACTTATCCACTTTTAAGCCTGCCAGAGCCTCCAGCACCGCCTCCCTGTCAATAGCAATATGCTCAAGAACATCACAACCCTCCTGCTCCATTTCTATGTCCGCATCGCCCTCCTCCCTCGTAAAAACAGATGCAAAAAAATCATTTAAAACATCTCCTACATCCTCTGGCTCCACACACAGCTTTCCACTATGGTCCCTGATGGGCCCCACTCTTTCCCTCGTTATCCTCTTACCCTTGATATACTTATAGAACACTTTGGGATTTTCTTTTATTTTGCCCGCTAGTGCTATCTCATGGCCCCTTTTTGCTCTCCTAATTTCTTTTTTAAGAACCACCCTACACCTTCTGTATTCCTCTAATGATGCCTGTGCCTTAAGTTCTTTATGCCTTCCAAAAGCCCCCCTTTTTTTTCGAATCAATCCTACTATATCGTTCGACATCCAAGGTTCTTTGGACTTGTTTGTCCCACCCTTGAACTTTAGGGGAACATGCTTCCTCTGTACTTTTTCAATTATTCCTTTGAATGACTCCCATTGTTCTGATGCGGTCCTCCCCACGAGAAGCTGATCCCAGTCCACCAGGGCCAACTTCTGCCTTAACAGATTAAAATCGGCCTTGCCCCAATTTAGAAATTTTCCTCTTTATCCTTTTCCATTACCACCTTAAATATCACTGAATTGTGTTCACTGTCACCAAAATGCTCTGCCACTGACACTTCAGCCACCTGTCCGGCCTCATTTCCCAAGATTAAGTCCAATACCGCCCCCTCCCTTGTTGGACTTTCAACATATTGGCTCAAAAAGCCCTCCTGGATGACCCTTAGGAACTCTGCACCCTCAGGGCCCTTGACACTTTGGCTATCCCAATCAATATTCGGGAAGTTGAAATCCCCTACTATTACTACCCTGTTGTTTTCACACACCCCCGAGATTTGCCTACAAATATGTTCTTCTATTTCCCTCTGACTGTTTGGGGGTCTGTAGTATACACCCAGTAAGGTGCATGCCCCTTTTCTATTTCTCAATTCCACCCAAATAGCCTCATTTGAGGAACCCGCTAATATGTCATCCCTTCTTACAGCAGAAATAGATTCTTTGATTAATACTGCAACACCCCCTCCCCTTTTTCCCTGCTCTCTGTCTCTCCTGAAGATTCTATATCCTGGAATATTGAGCTGCCAGTCCTGCCCTTCCTTCAACCATGTTTCCGTAATGGCAACAATGTCGTACTCCCATGTGTTCAGTAACACCTTCAATTCATCCCCCTTGCTTCCAATACTCCTTGCATTAAAATAAATGCCGTTCAGACTTGCCCTGCCCCATTGTGCTGGGGCATTCTTGTTCTGCCTCCCAATCTGACCAGTTTTTTCCTCTACATTTTCCTTCTCCTCACCCCCTATACTAGCTCCATGCTGTATCCCAACCCCCTGCCAAATTCGTTTAAACCCTCCCCAACAGTGCTAGCAAACCTCCCCGCCAGGATATTGGTTCCCCTCTGGTTAAGGTGAAGACCGTCCGGCCTATACAGTTCCCACCTTTCCCAGAAACAGGCCCAATTATCCAGAAAAACGAATCCCTCCCCTCTGCTCCAACTCCTGAGCCACACATTAAACTGCTCTATCCTCCTATTTCTAGACTCACTAGCTCGTGGCACAGGGAGTAATCCAGAGATTACAACCTTAGATGTCCTACACTTCAATCCTCTACCTAGTCCTTTTTTTAACTCTCTTCCTAGCCCCCTAAATTCTCCTTTCAGGACCTCTTCCCGCCTGCAACTGCTCCAAAACGCCGCAGCGAGACTCCTGACGGGTACCCGTAAAAGGGACCACATCACCCCGATTCTGGCCTCTCTCCACTGGCTCCCTGTACGGTACAGAATCAACTTCATGCTCCTATTCACGTATAAAGCCCTAAATGGACATTCCCCCCCCTACATCAAAAATCTTCTAACCCCCCTCTCTAACTCCAGGTCCCTCAGGTCGGCCGACTTGGGGCTACTCACTATCCCGCGGTCTAGGCTTAAGCTCAGGGGTGACCGCGCTTTTGCGGTTGCAGCTCCTAGACTGTGGAACAGCATCCCTCTCCCCATCAGAACTGCCCCCTCCATCGACTCCTTTAAGTCCAGGCTCAAAACCTATTTCTACTCCCTAGCGTTTGAGGCTCATTGAGGAGGCGCTGTGAACTGTTTGCGTGCTACTGTATGTTTCATTTTTTTCCTTAGTACATAATCAGATGTACAGCACTTTGGTCAACGTGGGTTGTTTTTAAATGTGCTATACAAATAAAATTGACTTGACTTGACTTATCCTACCTATATTGTTGGTACCCATATGTACCACGACCTCTGGCTCTTCTCCCTCCCCTTTCAGGATCCCGGACACCGGCACCAGGGAGGCAAACCACCATCCGGGTCTCCTGACTGCGTCCACAGAATCGCCTATCTGACCCCCTCACTATAGAGTCCCCTATCACTATCGCTCTCCTCTTCCTTTCCCTACCCTTCTGAGCAACAGGGCCGGACTCCGTGCCAGAGGCCCGGGCACCGTCGCTGCCCCCAGGTAGGCTATACTCCCCAACAACACCTAAACAGGAATATTTATTACCAAGGGGTACATCCACTGGGGTACTCTCTCGTCCCTGCCTCTGCTCCTTGCCCCCCCTAACCGTGACCCACTTGTCTACCTCCCGTGGTCTTGGAGTGACCACCTCTTTATAACTCTTCTCTATAACCTCCTCACTCTCCCTAACCAGACGGAGGTCATCAATCTGCCGCTCCAGGTTCCTAATACGGTCCCTTAGGAGCCCCATCTCATCGCACCTGGCGCAGATGTGGATGTCTGGAAGACTATCAGACTCCCAGATTCCCCACATCCGACACCCAGAACAATAAACTGCCCTGGCACTCATACTCTCCAAACAAAGGCCCGTGCTCGGTTACTAAACCTACCGCCCGGCCGCTGCTCCACCCGCTCCAACCGCCCACCCAAAATAACTGAGTGATCTCCTGGGAGAGGCGAAAAACCGGATTAAAAAACCCAGGCCAATTTGGGGAAAAAAATCCGGGAAATTCCTCTCCGACCCCAAGCTAGGCGATCAAAACTTGTCCGGGAGATCACACAGGTCTTACTCCTTACTATCTCCACACAATACTTCCCAAGCTGCTGCTGCTGATTGCTGCTACTGCTCTTTTAAATTCATCCAGTGAATTGGCCTCCACTGCCCTCTGTGGCAGAGAATTCCACAAATTCACAACTCTCTGAGTGAAAAAGTTTTTTCTCACCCCAGTTTTAGATGGCCTCCCCTTTATTCTTAGACTGTGGCCGCTGGTTCTGGACTCCACCAACATTGGGAACATTTTTCCTACATCTAGCTTGTCCAGTCCTTTCATAATTTTATACGTCTCTATAAGATTCCCACTCATCCTTCTAAACTCCAGTGAACACAAGCCCAGACTTTCCAATCTTTTCTAATATGACAGTCCCGCCATCCTGGGGATTAACCTCGTGAACCTACTCTGCACTGCCTCAATAGCAAAGACGTCCTTCCTCGAATTAGGAGACCAAAACTGCACACAATACTCCAGATGTGGTCTCACCAGGGCCCTGTACAACTGCAGAAGGACCTCTTTGCTCCTATACTCAAATCTTCTCGTTATGAAGACCAACATGCCATTTGCTTTCCTCACTGCCTGCTGTACCTGCACGCTTACTTTCAGTGACTGGTGTACAAGGACACCCAGGTCTCGATGCACCTCCCCTTTACCTAATCCGACACAGCATGGCACAGCATTTAAAATATCCCCTACAGAGGTCAAATGACAGCAAAATGAACAATTTCTTCTTAAATCCAGAGGTACTTGGTCAATTTTAACAACCTCATTTAAATACCTCGGCTAAAGACCTGCAATGTAAAACTATTGTAATCATTAGCCACATGACCATCGCTCCATATTCTGCACAACAGCGCTAGGTTCTCCAAGAATAATGTATGGATATATTGAATTAATTTAACCCAATTTCTTCTTTTTTGTTTAGTTACCATCATAAGCAAGCAAACTACCTCAAGGGAAAGGGAAATGTCTCACTTCTCCAGAGTTAGTCATGGAGTTCTACTGGTCCTTCAGCCCAACTCACCATTGCCCATCACGCCTGCCTCTACTAATCTCACTTTGCCTGCATTCTCACTCTGATCCCTGCTCATTCAGCCACCAGTCCAGGTGCTTCAACTGTTGGTATTGTCAGGAAAGCCAATGGCAGTCAGTATCATGAAAGACCACAGGGAGATACAAAATGCGGGAGTAACTCAGCGGGACAGACAGCACCTCTGGAGAGAAGGACTGGGTGACGTTTCTGGTTGAGACCACCACCACCACCACCTTGGTCTCATTTCACAGGCTCTTGAACGCAACACAACACTAACCTCAGCAACTAGGATCGTTTGGGGATAGTGCCTTCAGTTGCACTACCGACTTTGTTTTTTGCACTATTATTGTTGACTAGTATTATTTATTAATTTCGTGTTTTTGATTATAATATCTGTACGTTATTGCATTAACAGGCCTGTTAAGCTGCAGTAAGTAAGAATTTCATTGCTCTTTTGTTGGTACACATGATAATTAAACATGTGGCTCTTGACACTTGAAAAAATCTTGCCCTCCAATCACCTTTAAATATTTCTCCCTTTTGCCTTAAATTGATTCCCTCTAGTTTTATACTGATCTACCCTTTGAAATGAAACCAGCAACTATCGACCCATGGGCCTCAATTTTATAAACCTTTCAAGTCACCCCTCAGTTTCCTGGGCTCCAGTGAAAATAACCCAAGCCTAACCTGGACTACCTCCGACATCTCCCTCCCGTTTCTGGACCTCACCATCTCCATCACAGGAGACAGACTAGTGACTGACATCTACTATAAACCCACTGACTCGCACAGCTATCTGGACTACACTTCTTCCCACCCGGTCCCCTGCAAAACGTCTATCCCCTACTCCCAATTCCTCCGTCTACGCCGCATCTGCGCCCGGGATGAGGTGTTTCACACTAGGGCATCAGAGATGTCCTCATTCTTCAGGAAAGGGGGCTTCCCCTCTTCCATTAAAGATGAGGCTCTCACTAGGGTCTCTTCTACATCCCGCAGCTCCGCTCTTGCTCCCCCTCTCCCCATTCGTAACAAGGACAGAATCCCCTTCGTTCTCACCTTCCACCCCACCAGCCAGAGTATCCAACAAATCATCTGCCAACATTTCCGTCACCTACAACAGGACCCCACCACTGGCCATATCTTCCTACCCCCTCCCCTTTCTGCGTTCCGCAGAGACCGTTCCCTCCGTAACTCCCTGGTCCACTCGTCCCTTCCTACCCAAACCACTCCATCCCCGGGCACTTTCCCCTGCAACCGCAGGAGATGCAACACCTGTCTCTTTACCTCCCCCCTCAACTCCATCCAAGGACCCAAACAGTCTTTCGAGGTGACAGAGGTTCACCTGCACCTCCTCCAACCTCATCTATTGCATCCGCTGCTCTAGACGTCAACTTCTTTACATTGGCGAAACCAAACGCAGGCTCGGCGATCGCTTTGCTCAACACCTTCGCTCAGTCTGCCTTAACCAACCTGATCTCCAGGTGGCTGAGCACTTCAATTCCCCCTCCCACTCCCAGTCTGACCTTTCTGTCATGGGCCTCCTCCAGTGCCATAGTGAGGCCCACCGGAAATTGGAGGAACAGCACCTCATATTTCGCCTGGGCAACTTGCAGCCCAGTGGTTTGAACATTGACTTCTCCAACTTTAGATAGTTCCTCTGTCCCTCTCTTCCCCTCCCCCATCCCAGATCTCCCACAGTCTTCCTGTCTCCACCTATATCCTTCCTTTGTCCCGTCCCCAACATCAGTCTGAAGAAGGGTCTCGACCCGAAACATCACCCATTCCTTCTCTCCTGAGATGCTGCCTGATCTGCTGAGTTACTCCAGCATTTTGTGAATACAAGCCTATCCAGTGCTCATTTGTAATTCAAGCCCTCCAATCCAATATCCTGGTGAATCTCTTTTGCATTCTGCTACCACATCCTTTCTAAAAGACTTTCTAAAGGGCAGTGACCAGAAATGCTGACCACTGAGTGCAACCAACTCTTGTAATCAATGCGCATGGTTGGCTGGGACAGAATGTTATGACACATTGGCTCCAAGAGTTTTGGCAAACCCGATCCAAAATTGGCTTGACTGGAGGGGGAGTAGCATCATAATAATAATAATAATAATGCATTACATTTGTATAGCGCTTTTCTAAACACTCAAAGATGCTTTACAGGGTTAAAGAGACTCATAGACTCATCCACCATGGAAACGAGTCCTTTGGCCAAATTTATCCATACTGAGCAAGATGCCCTATCTAAACTAGTCCCACCTTCCCATGTTTGGCCCATATCCCTCCATACATTTTCCATCCATGCACCTGTCCAAATGTCTTAAGTGCTGTTACAGCACCTGCCTCAACTACCTCTGGCCGCTCGTTCCAGATGGCCACCATCCTACACCTTGCACTTTGTTCTCTCTTCCAGATCATTAATGTAAATAGTATACAATTGTAAGCCAAGAATTAATCCATGGGATTCTCCACCATCTAGAAGTCCCATTTTATTCTACACTAGACCAAGTGGACCCGTTGGGCCCAAACCTCTCCTGCATTGGTGCAACACACTCTCCTCCCCCCCTACCCCCTCCCTCCTCCTCCCCACCCCCTCCCTCCTCCTCCCCACCCCCCTTGATCCTCGTATCCTCCCTCCTCCGCCTCTCCCTCCCTCCCTCCCTAAGAGACAGATTTATACTTTAAAATGTGAATGACTTAAAAAATATAACACCAATTTCAATGAAACTTCTTCCATTAGCACCAAAGGGAAGATGGTGAGTAAGGTGGATCTAAAATCGTTGCGCTATCGTGTACCGTTTTGGTTGTAGTTCAGGAACAAACAAACAAACAAATGAGAGTTTTAGTATATAGATAGATTTTAAATTTTCCTCAGTGACAGCCAGTTTCCAATCCACGTTAACGTACATTCCCCAGCTCGTTAATCTAGGCACCAACCTCTCATGTGGCACCTCGACAAATGGCTTCAACAATTCATCTACAGGCTCCCCTTTGACGGCTCTCCCTGTCACATTCAGAGAGAATCTGAGCAAATCCGTCAAAATTAATTGACCTTTCATAAACCATGTTGATCAAATGAACATCACTGTTCACGATGTTATCATTTTCTTTTTGTACAATGAAAGTAAATAGAAATCACTTTTATAACTTTGCCTGAGCATCAGACATGTAGGTAACTACAGTCAGTTGTAAATTATGGCCTTATCGCAACTCTACTACATCAATCCGCTTCGGCCTGTTTCATTAAACACTCCTCCTTGCAGCAAGGTCATAAGAGTATTTGTGGAGTATTGTGAGCAGTTTTGGGCCCCATATCTGAGGAAGGATGTGCTGGCTCTGGAGAGGGTCCAGAGGAGGTTTATGAGAATGAGTGGGTTAACATATGATGGACGATTGATGGCAATGGGCCTCTACTCGCTGGAGTTTAGAAGGGAGAATCTCATTGAAATTTACGGAATAGTGAAAGGCCTACATAGAGTGGATGTGGAGAGGATGTTTCTACTAGTGGGAGAGTCTAGGACCAGAGGTCACAGCCTCAGAATTAAAGGACACTCCTTTAGGAAGGAGATGAAGACAAAGACGTACAGGTATGTAGGTTAATTGGCTGGGTAAATGTAAAAATTGTCCCTAGTGGGTGTAGGATAGTGTTAATGTACGGGGATCACTGGGCGGCACGGACTTGGAGGGCCGAAAAGGCCTGTTTCCGGCTGTAGATATATGATATGATATGATAAGAAGAATTTCTTTAGTCAGAGGGTGGTGAATCTGTGGAATTCATTGTCACAGAAGTCTATGGAGGCCGTCAATGGATATTTTTAAGGCAGAGATAGATAAGATTCTTGACTAGGGCGGGTGTCAGGGGTTGTGGGTAGAAGGCAGGAGAATGGGGTTGAGAGGAAGAGATAGATCAGCCATGATTGAATGGCGGAATAGACTTGATGGGCCGAATAGCCTAATTCTGCTCCTAACACTTATGAACTCAATAGTCATACTGTGTGGAAACAGGCTCTTGGACCCAACTTGCCACCGCTGCCCAACATGCCCCATCTGAATCTGTCCCACCTGCCTGCTTTTCGCCCATATCCCGCTAAACTAACCCTATCCATGCACCTGTCAAAATGTTTCTTAAATGTTGCAAAAGTCCTGCCTCAACTACTTCCTCCGGCAGGTCGATGTCTCTACTCTGGGCAAAAGATTGCGCTGACCCAATTCAATAGACAATAGGTGCAGGAGTAGGCCATTCGGCCCTTCGAGTCAGCACCACCATTCAATGTGATCATGGCTGATCATTCTCAATCAGTACCCCGTTCCTGCCTTCTCCCCATACCCCCTGACTCCGCTATCCTTAAGAGCTCTATCTAGCTCTCTCTTGAATGCATTCACAGAATTGGCCTCCACTGCCTTTTGAGGCAGTGAATTCCACAGATTCACAACTCTCTGACTGAAAGAGTTTTTCCTCATCTCCGTTCTAAATGGCCTACCCCTTATTCTTAAACTGTGGCCTCTGGCTCCACATCATTTTGTAATATTTTCCATTTTCAACATGTATTTTTCACCTTGAGAGGAAAGCCATTGGCAGACCCTTGGAAGAAGAATGATTATTTGCCAGATTCGCGTCATGTGTAGCTAATAGCTGACTTCCAACTTTTATAAATGGATTTGATCCCATATCTTGACTGGGTTGATGACGTAAAACATGATTGCTCTCTCATTTATCTCTCCAAATATAACACGTTGCCCCGACGTCTAAAAATGTTAACTTTACCTGTGGTGGACTTTCCCATTTTCTTAAGAAATCTTCTTTGGCTTTTGCTAAGAACTCTTTCACTAAAAGAAAAAGCAAAGTGATGCAAAGATTAGAAACAAAACCACCGGCGTATGAAGGCAAAATAGTTGAATTATCAGGTGTGCAAGTAGTAAAACCATTGCAAACATTGAAAATCAAACCTTAAGGATGGCCAAATATGCAAAACGACTTGGACACAAGATACAAAAATATATTTTCAACATTTCTGTTGCACAAACTTAAAGCTTCTGAGTGGAGGAGTTTTATCGGAACTTGTAGCTATCGCTACTAGTTCGCAACAACTTAAAACAAATGTAAAATAAAATCCAGGCAACAACTAAGCACACAGGTTTAATGTTACATGGCTACGAAGCAATGGATGGAAATGCAAAATGACCATCAGCACAGACACACACACACTAAAGCTGTAAAATAATGCAAACCAAAGCGGCTCATAGTCACAGAAGGTTGAATTTTTGAGTTCTTTACAGTATTAAGAGGCCGATCTGACTTTGTGATTTGTAGTGACTTTGAAGTCAGGAAACTAAATCGCCATTAGGAAGTGATCTTATAATAACCACATTGAACCTTCATTGGAGAGTACATAATTTTGTTTGGTATTATTTCTAAACTTTTATGAAGTTTTTGCAAACTACAGGAGCACTTCCAGATATCACATGAAACATTATTCAATTTGCAAATAGTGTTAGAATTATGCAGCATGGAAAAAGGCCCTTCCGCTCAATGTATTCTTACCACTGTTTACCTAAGCTAGTCCCATTTGCCAAGATTTGGCCCTTTTCCTTCCAAACCTTTGCGATCCACGTTTCTCTCTAAATGTCTTCTTAACATTGCAATTGTCCCTCAGCAGCTCGTTCCATGCAGGCACTACCCTCTGTGTCAAAAGATTGACCCTCGTGCCCCTTATAAATCATTCCCCTCTCAGACAGATATATCCTCTCGGTTATGTCACCCCTGGCCTCCTAGGATCCAGGCAAAAAACTCCAGCCATTCAGTTAGAGTCATAGAGTGATACAGCATGGAAACAGGCCCACCTTGCTCACACCAGCCAACATGTCCCGGCTACACTAGTCCCATTTGCCTGCGTTTGGCCCACATCCCTCCAAACCTGTCCTGTCCATGTACCCGTCTAACTGTTTCTTAAACGTTGTGATTCTCCCAGCCTCAACTACCTCCTCTGACAGCTTGTCCATACACCCACCACCCTTTGTGTTAAAAAATAACCCCTCAGATTCCTATTAAATCTTTTCCCCCCTCACCTTGAATCTATGATCTCTGGTCCTCGATTCCCTGACTCTGGGCAAGAGACTCTGTGCATCTACCCAATCTATTCCTCTCATGATTTTGTATACCTCTATAAGATCTCTAACTTCAAGTAACCCTTGCTTTCCCTCTGTCTCTCCATCCCTCCCCCATCCTGAAGAAGGGTCTCGACCCAAAACGTCACCCATTCCTTCTCTCCAGAGATGCTGCCTGTCCCTCTGAGTTACTCCAGCATTTTGTGTGTACCTCCCAATCCTAGTTCTCCGACCAGTCTGACTGTCCTCCTGATTAAATTTTACAATGTATGCTTCATTGTCACCTTCCCCTCAGCTAACAATCTATTCTACATATTCCTAGAGCTTTGTCCCCTATGATCTCTTGTTTTCACACCCTACCCTTCCACGGTAGCGCAGCGGTAGAGTTGCTGCTTTACAGCGAATGCAGCGCCGGAGACTCAGGTTCGATCCTGACTACGGGTGCTGCACTGTAAGGAGTTTGTACGTTCTCCCCGTGACCTGCGTGGGTTTTCTCCGAGATCTTCGGTTTCCTCCCACACTCCAAAGACGTACAGGTATGTAGGTTAATTGGCTGGGTAAATGTAAAAATTGTCCCTAGTGGGTGTAGGATAGTGTTAATGTACGGGGATCGCTGGGCGGCACGGACTTGGAGGGCCGAAAAGGCCTGTTTCCGGCTGTATATATATGATATGATATGATATGATATCTCTCGTCACCTTAAACCTATGTCCTCTGGTTCATAATATCCATTGCACATTTTTTTCTGCACCCTTTCCAGCTTAATGGCATCCTTCCTATGGCAACCAGAGCCAAACAATATTCCAAGTGTAGTCTCACCAATGTCTTCTATAGTTGAAACATGATGCCTAGATCCTGTACTCAATGTCCAGACTCATGAAGGCAAGCATGCCAAACACTGCTTTCACCACCTTGCTGAACTGTGCCTCCACTTTCAGTACCCTAGGTCTCTTTTCTACAATACTCTCCAAGGCCCTACCATTTACTGTGCAAGTCCTGCCCTGGTTTAATGTACTAAATTGCAAGAACTTGCACATATCAGAGTTAAATTCCATCTGCCACTCTTTGGCTCACTTCTCCGTAAGACTAAAGACATAGGAGCAGAATTAGGCCATTCGGCCCAACGTGTCCATTCAGCCATTCAATCACGGCTGATTTATTCTTCTCTCTCAATCCCATTCATTCTCTTGCCTTCTCCCCACAACCTTTGACATCATTTCTAAGCAAGAAACTATAAATCTCAGCTTTAAAAATACCCAATGCCTTGGCCTCCAGAGCCGTCTGTGGCAATTAATTCCAGTTTCACCGCCCTCTGGCTAAAGAAATCCCTCATCTTCATTCTAAAAGGTACGTCCTTTTATTCGGAGGCTGTGCCCTCTGGTTCTAAACTTGCCCAGCTGCTTTTGATTTTGTTGTAATCTTAGATAACCCTACTCACAATCCACTATACCACCAATTTTGGTGTCATCTGAAAACTTTGCAACCATGTTAATGTTGTCATCCAAATCATTGGTAAGGATTACAAGCCGTAAGTAGACTGCCAATAGGTCACAGGCCTCCAAACTTAAAAATTATAATTTTTGTTGACCATTGCTTTTTTTGCAATTAACATCTTCAATACGTCTCCATTTGTTAAGGTGTTTTCATTTGAAACTAAATGTGCCTTGCGTCACGATCTGAATTTAAAAAAATATTAAAATTTGACCTTCTATGACTTTGGGCTTCTTATGAAATAACGCGCATACCAAAGGTCTCTACAGTTCATCAAGGGTTTTCAGGACAATCACCCAAGTAACCAAAGGCATGAGATGATGAGAAGAAAAGAAGGAGAGAAAAAAGTTCATGAATTTAACCACAGTAGAAAGGATGAATTACAAATAGAACATACATTTCACACTCCCAATGTCAAAAATACAAGTTATAACAATTTGTCCACTTGAATTAGTAAACGATGACCATACCCAAACAGGGAGTGGAGAAAAGTGAGAACCTGGGAGTAAAGGGCAACCATTATCTCAGGAGGGCCATCATCGTCAAAGACGTACAGGTTTGTAGGTTAATTGGCTGGGTAAATGTAAAAATTGTCCCTAGTGGGTGTAGGATAGTGTTAATGTACGGGGATCGCTGGGCGGCTCGGACTTGGTGGGCCGAAAAGGCCCTGTATATATATTATATGATATGATGGGTGGCGTGGGGTGGCGCAGCGGTAGAGTTGCTGCCTCACAGTGGGAGAGACCCGGGTTCCATCCCGACCACGGGCGCTGTCTGTGCGCAGTTTGTACGTTCTCCCTGTGACCTGCGTGGGTTTTCCCCTGGGTGCCCGGTTTCTTCACACACTCCAAAGATGTGTCCGGCGCGGCCTGGAACGTGGCAACTACAACAGCCTGACCGCGGGAGAAGACGGCAGGGGAAGAGAAAAGACATTCTGGCCTTCCATCACAGTGAGGAGGTGACTGGAGGAGACTCACTGTGATGGATGTTTCTTTCTGTTTCTTTTTGTTTGATTGTGTGTGTTATTGCTTATTTTTATTGCTTTTATTGCTCTTGTTGTTGGACTGTGGGTAATCTTTCATTTCACTGCACATTTATGTGTGTGTGACAAATAAACTTGACTTGACTTGTATACGTTTGTAGGCTAATTGGCTTAAGTAAGATTGTAAATTGTCCCTAGTGTGTAGGTTAGTGTTAATGCACGGGGATCGCTGGTCGGCGTGGACTTGGTGGGCCGAAGGATCTGTTCCTGTGCTGTATCTCTAAACTTAACTAAACTAACAAGTAAATCTCTATTTAATTAGCATTGAGTGCCACAAGTGAAATATTAAGACTTTGGCCAGAGGGAGGGATAAAATTATTTCTTGGCAGGGTGAGTAATTCAATGAATCAGTGCTCGATGAATAGTCATGGTTAAGTTAAGATGCAAACATGATATTGGTTAAAAAAGGAGGTCATCTTTGCTGATGGCAAATTATTTCTTGAAAAATTCTGGTTATACTTTCTCAAGCTGCAACTTCAAAGATGCAAATCAAAAGCCAGAAGTGCCTTTTGATCTGAACACATTCAAAACATATGTAGGTTAATTGGCTGGGTAAATGTAAAAATTGTCCCTAGTGGGTGTAGGATAGTGTTAATGTACGGGGATCGCTGGGCGGCACGGACTTGGTGGGCCGAAAAGGCCTGTTTCCGGCTGTATATATATATGATATGATATGATATGAAATATTAATAATGGATATCAATAATTTGTTTGTTCGCTCGTTCCAGTGAAGGCGCTATTGTACAGGGCAGCCAGCCAACAGTCGCTTGTCTTTTTCTTTTTGTTTTCACTTTTAATTTCAATTTTTCGTGTACCTTGTTGTGTGTTGTGACTGTTGGCAGACCAATTTCCCTCCCCGGATGAATAAAGTTTTATTGTATCGTCTCGGAGGAACGTGCAGCATTTGGCCAACTTCCAGGTAAACTGGAATGCAGGCTATGGCCGAGTTTCAACTTTGCAGGTCCCCCTCTGTGGCCCAAGAAAGGAGTGAACAAAATGGAGGTGGGTCCAACCGTTAATTCCCAGGAAAACACCTTTTTTCCCATCCCTGCACAAAACAAATTACGAATGGAATTCCAGGAAAACACACCTACACACACCGGTGCAAAAAAACAAGGTAATTTCTACAACATGAAACACAAGACTTTTGCAGTTAGTCTCAGGGCAAGTTCAGCAGAAGCAGACTGACCATCCACAAAGATACAAACAAATTTGAAGCGTGTTCCATATTATTTGTTACATGCCGATCAATATAAAGACGTGTTTCAGAAATCTCTTATCAAATCTCTTTCAAAGCAGGACTTGTCTTACAAATTTTAAGTACATTCATTTCAACCAAATCTCCCTCAATTTGGTTGAAGACATGCATTAAATATTTAAACAATTCAGTGATGGATCACCCTTTAAAATGCATTTATCTTTTTAAATAAAAAGGTGATAAGAAAATAACCTGTTTAGAAGAATCAAGAGAAGGGTACATTTGTTGAAATAAAGGTAAACAGTAGATTGGAACCATAGGCAAATATCTTTTGATCAGTGTATATTTGTGTGTAATTGTGTAAATGGGCCTGATGAGCTGCTGCAGTCAGAACTTCTTTGCTCCATTGCCAGAACAACTGACAATTCAACACTCTTGACTTTGAAATTCAAAACTTATAGAATGATAGCTGACGTGCACAGATATTTTGTAAGTTTTCAATATCTACATTTCATTACTCTTTATCAGGTAAATCTGGATAGTTAGCATCTACTATGCAGCAGACAAGTCAAATTAGTTTTATTTGCAGAAAGACACTGCAGATGCTGGTTTAAACCGAAGATAGACACAATAGGTTGGAATAACTCAGCGGGCCAGACAGCATCTCTGGAGAAAAAGGGTCTGAAGAAGGGTCTCGACCCGAAACGTCACCTATTCCTATTCTTCAGAAATGCTGTCTGATCCACTGAGTTCCTCCAGCTTTTTGTGTCCATCCTAGCAACTTAAGGGAGGAAGGGTTTACAAGAACCAGCCACTAGAGGACAATGTACAAACAAATCAGATCAGCCACAATGACAAGATATATTTGGAGAATTTCTCTTTAATAGGGACTTTAATGGATAATTCATCTCACTGCCTCGCCAGGAGGCATAAAAGCACTCCAATGATTTGATGGCAATCTCCTCCAGCAGATCAGCCTGCCACAGGCCCAATCCCTCACCAATGCTAATACCAAGCCATATCACAATTCCTCAGCGAGTGTTTTCTGGACATCAATCATATAAAAAGGAGATTGTAATGGAGATTAAAACCATTGGTGCCCCAGTGAAATTATGACCCATGATCGATATTTTACTGCTTTCAACTGCATTTTTGGCCAACTGTGGGGTTGACACATTTGGTCATAACATATTCATAAGATGAGCCAAATATTTGGAACATTGGACAATTTTTGAGGGCCAAATGGCTAATGAAGACAGGTCACGTGGGCAAGTCACGACTGGGGCTCGGGACCTTAAACCAAAACAGGGCAAAACCATCCGTAGTCCAAGCTATGGCACAGGTGCAGAATTGGATGAAAAGTAAATCAGAACATAGGAGCAAAGAGAATGATGATCAGGATACACATGGTAACAAATAGGAGAGGGTAGGTCATCGTGATTGGGGGGGGGGGAAGGGAAGAAGTGGAGTCATTTGGGCGGCACAGTGGCGCAGCCTTGCTGCCTTACTGCGCCAGAGACACAGGTTTGATCCTGACTATGGGTCCTGTCTGTATGGAGTTTGTACGTTCTCCCTTTGACTGCATGGGTGCCCTGGTTTCCTCTCACACTCCAAAGACATGCAAGTTTGTAGGTTAATTGGCGTCGGTAAAAATGATAAATTGCCTCTTTAAGTAGGATAGTGCTAGTGGACGGGGTGATCGCTGGAGTTGGTGGGTCGAAGGGCCCGTTTCCATGCTGTATCTCTAAAGTCTAAAGTAAAGAGGTGAATTTGAGTGTAGGGGGAGGGGGGGGAGGACGATGTTGAGGTGAGAAAAACTCAACCGTCGTATCTCCTGGATTCCACATTGTTACAGAAAGCGAGGCTTAACACCATTGAAAATGTACACCGACCGATCAGCCAAAACATTATGACCACTGACAGGCGAAGTGAATAACATTGATTATCTTGTTACAATGGCACCTGTCAAGGGGTGGGATATATTAGGCAGCAAGTGAACAGTCAGCTCTTGAAGTTGATGTGTTGGATGCAGGAGAAATGGGCAGGAGTAAAGACCTGAGCGACTTTGACAAAGGCCAAATTGTTATGGCCAGACGACTGGGTCAGAGCATCTCTGAAACGGCAAGGCTTGTGGGGTGATCCCGGTCAGCAGTGGTGAGTACCGACCGACAGTGGTCCAAGGAGGGACAAACCACAAACCGGCGACAGACAGGGTGTTGGGCGCCCAAGGCTCATCGATGCGCAAGGGCAACGAAGGCTATCCCGTCTGGTCCGAACCGACAGAAAAGGTCGACTGTGGCACAAGTCACAGAAAATTTTAATGGTGGTCACGGGAGGAATGTGTCACAATACACAGTGCATCGCACCCTGCTGCGTATGGGGCTGCACACGGAGGACCAACCGTGTATTAGGCAAGTGGTCATAATGTTTTGGCTCATCGGGTCATGTTTTGGCTGATATCCACGCTTGAAACAAGAGGACCTTTTGTAGGACAATGCACGTGAGTTTTGATGGATAATGCAAGTAACACTTAATTTCACAAAATTCTTATTGCTGAGTAAAAAAAGTGAAAAGGCATTCAGAGGATGCAAAGTTCACACGTACTTTGGATGGTTTTGTGTCTGTCAATCTCCAAACCAGGAGTAGATTCAGAATTGCCACCAAGATTTCAGGAAACTGGTCATGTCATGTAGTAATCAATGTCCACTTGAGTTGACAAAAACCTCTAGCCATACAATTATGGATCAACCTTGTAAGGCTTAATTACAAATATGGCGATGGTTTGAACCTCTTTAACACCAGGGTGAAGAACTCCTGTCACAGTAGTGGCACTGATGGGAACATGGATAAAAGAGAAAACAGGTTGTTCCCTGCAGCAACTGCGTATCTGTATGGAGTGAAAATGCTGAATATATTAATCTACAGATTTACCTGACTATGAACCCTTTGAAAATCTCCTTAAAAATCCTGGCACTATTTAAATTGCTGACAATAATATCACGAAAGAATACTTGGCTGCATAATTGATTGCTACTCATTACCGCTTTTAAATGCATTCATTCATTATGCCCCAGTAAAGGAACTTTCAAAATAATAGGACATGAAGGACAATTAGACAGTGCTACAAGATGAAGCATCAAACTGAACGATTAAACAAATGATTTAAAAAAAACATGTATATGTAGCCGATAGTGGTACTATTGCACAGTAATCCCATTGAAAACCAACAGCGACATCACAAAGCACAAGATGCTTTTCAAGCATCTTCAAACAAAAAACTATTTAAAAAAATGGAATAAGAAGGAACTACAGATGCTGGTTTAAACCGGATAGACACAAAAAGCTGGAGTAACTCAACGGGACAGGCAGCATCTCTGGAGAGAAGGAATGGGCGACGTTTTGGGTCGATACCCTTCTTCAGACTGATCAAGAAAATGGAGACTGGGTGGTGCCAAAACTTCACTTCAAAGAGCTAAAGATATCCAAGACCAAGTAGAGCGAGTCAAAGTGTAGAAACCAGGAACTACAGATGCTGGTTTATGAAAAAGGACAAAGTTTAATTGAGTTTGGTTTATTGTTACGTGTACCGAGATACAGTGAAATGCTTTTGTTGCGCGCTATAAAGTCAGTGGAAAGACAATACATGATTAAAATCAAGCCATTTACAGCGTATAGATACATAAGGGAATAAGGTAAAGCCAGCAAGGTCCGATTAAAGATGGTCCCAGGGTCACCAAAGAGGTAGGTAGTAGTTCAACACTGCTCCCTGGTTGTGGTAGGATGGTTCAGTTGCCTGATAACAGCTGGGAAGCAACTGTCCCTGAATCTGGAGGTGTATGTCTTCACACTTCTGTACCTTTTGCCTGAGAAGAGGGAGTGGCCAGGGTGCGACTCGTCTTTGGTTATGCTGCTGGCCTTGCGGTGGCAGCGAGAGGTATAAATGGAGTAAATAGAAGGGAGGCTGGTTTGTGTGATGGTCTGGGCTGCGTCCACATTCTGAATGTGATTCAAAGTGCTGGAGTAACTCAGCAGGTCAGGCAGCATCAGTCTGAAGAAGGGTCCTGACCCAAACGTCACCCATCTACGCTTAAGAGATGTGTAGGAAGGAACTGCAGATGCTGGTTTAAACCAAAGATAGACACAAAAAGCTGGAGTAACTCAGCCGGACAGGCAGCATCTCTGGAGAGAAGGTCTGGGTGACGTTTCCGGGTCTTCATTGAAACATCGCCCATTCCTCCTCTCTCGAGATGTTGCCTGTCCCGCTGAGTTCCTCCAGCACTTTGTGTTCCAAGTAGAGTGGCCTCAACAACCAATCAGCATTGTCATACAAGTGACTTGTTCGCTCTAAATGCAACAGTTCTAATTTAAGGACTAGTCCTGCTGCATCTTACAGTCAAGGAGCCCGAGCTTTTCAAACCAAGTGCATGAATCAGAATGTACAGTCCGTCCTTGGGTAACGAACTGTTTCCATTTTCACAGACGTCTGTGAGTTGATTTTGTACTGAGTTGGAAAGTACATTAAAATCACTTGAAGTAGTAACCACACCTATTGTAAAGATCCCATTGGAAACATGTAAGAATGTTAAGGACAAATACGAAAGGTGGAGCGAGAGGGAAGTAACAGAACCATTCTTGATGAGTACGGGTGTCGGAGGTTGTGGGGGGAAGGCAGGAGAATGGGGTTAGGAGGGAGAGACAGATCAGCCGTGATTGGCGGAGTAGACTTGATGGGTCGGATGGCCTAATTCTGTTGCTATCACTTATGATCTTATAATCATTCTATCACAAGAGAGTCAATTGTGGAGGTACATAAGGTCAATCATGCTCGATTTATTTTCTTTAGTTATAGAAATTAGTGAGCCTTTTTTTTCCTGCATCCAATATCTTTTTTTTCTGCATTCAATATGGCTCCATTATCTTTTTACCCCACGTTTACTTACTTGAATTAAAGTTCCCGAGCAGTTGCAGTAGTATTTAATTTCATATCTCCTGGTCAAAAGTTCAGGCCTCTGGATAATCGGACATTAATTTAACTGTACCCAATTATATCATTTCTGATAACAATTGGGGATTGTTATTGATAAGAATACCACAGTTTAAGGGCACATTTATTTTGCAGCTACCCACCAGAAATCACAGACAAGCAATATAAACCTGGTACAGCCTTTGCCCAATACAAATTCTGTGGCCCACTTGGTAGATATGCTGTCTCACAGCCCCTGAGAACTCCAAAGAATGCTCAATCTTTGGCAAAAATATCAGCAACTCCAGCTTTAACACAGGCACAGCTGGTAGAGCCAGAAACTTGGGTTTGATCCTGACCTCAGGTACATTTATACACTGTGAATTTGCTGAAGTATTTGCTATTTTGTTCATTCGTTTTGCGATCTGGGCACCTGTAGTGAATCCAGCATTTAATCGCCCATCTGTAATTGCTCGAGAAAGTGGTGACAGGCCATCTTCTTGAACCGTCCTCTGCGGTGGGTGCTCCCGCTAGTACCATTGAGCGAGGATTACACGCAGCAGCGATTAAGGAGCAGTGAATTACTTCATGTCTGGGGTGGTAGGACAAGTAACCTGCAGGTCACGGCATTTCTAGGCACCTGAAACACTCGCCCTTCATAATGGTGGAGGTTGCAATTTTAGAATGGCACTGTGGTAGTTACTGCCTTGCAGCACCAGAGACCCAGGTTTGATCCTGACCTTCACTCCCTGAGACTGCATGGGGTTTTAGACAATAGACAATAGACAATAGACAATAGGTGCAGGAGTAGGCCATTCAGCCCTTCGAGCCAGCACCGCCATTCAATGCGATCATGGCTGATCACTCTCAATCAGTACCCCGTTCCTGCCTTCTCCCCATACCCCCTCACTCCGCTATCCTTAAGAGCTCTATCCAGCTCTCTCTTGAAAGCATCCAACGAACTGGCCTCCACTGCCTTCTGAGGCAGAGAATTCCACACCTTCACCACTCTCTGACTGAAAAAGTTCTTCCTCATCTCCGTTCTAAATGGCCTACCCCTTATTCTTAAACTGTGGCCCCTTGTTCTGGACTCCCCCAACATTGGGAACATGTTTCCTGCCTCTAATGTGTCCAATCCCCTAATTATCTTATATGTTTCAATAAGATCCCCCCTCATCCTTCTAAATTCCAGTGTATACAAGCCCAATCGCTCCAGCCTTTCAACATACGACATTCCCGCCATTCCGGGAATTAACCTAGTGAACCTACGCTGCACGCCCTCCATAGCAAGAATATCCTTCCTCAAATTTGGAGACCAAAACTGCACACAGTACTCCAGGTGCGGTCTCACCAGGGCCCGGTACAACTGTAGAAGGACCTCTTTGCTCCTATACTCAACTCCTCTTGTTACGAAGGCCAACATTCCATTGGCTTTCTTCACTGCCTGCTGTACCTGCATGCTTCCTTTCATTGACTGATGCACTAGGACACCCAGATCTCGTTGAACTCCCCCTCCTCCTAACTTGACACCATTCAGATAATAATCTGCCTTTCTATTCTTACTTCCAAAGTGAATAACCTCACACTTATCTACATTAAACTGCATCTGCCATGTATCCGCCCACTCACACAACCTGTCCAAGTCACCCTGCAGCCTTATTGCATCTTCCTCACAATTCACACTACCTCCCAGCTTAGTATCATCTGCAAATTTGCTAATGGTACTTTTAATCCGGATGCTCCGGTTTCCACCCACCCTCCAAAGACGTACAGGTTTGTAAGTTAATTAGCTTCTGTAAATTGTAAATAGTCCCTCTTGCGTAGGATTGTGAGATGGGGTTAGCGCGGACTCGGCGGGCCGAAGGGCCTGTTTCTACACTGCATCTCAATTCTACGGCATGGTGGCGCAGCGGTAGAGTTGCTGCTTTACAGCGAATGCAGCGCCGGAGACTCAGGTTCGATCCTGACTACGGGTGCTGCACTGTAAGGAGTTTGTACGTTCTCCCCGTGACCTGCGTGGGTTTTCTCCGAGATCTTCGGTTTCCTCCAACACACTCCAAAGACGTAAAGGTATGTAGGTTAATTGGCTGGGTAAATGTAAAAATTGTCCCTAGTGGGTGTAGGATAGTGTTAATGTACGGGGATCGCTGGGCGGCACGGACTTGGTGGGCCGAAAAGGCCTGTTTCCGGCTGTATATATATGATATGATATGATATGATAAAATGACAAAGCAGTACAGTATGGGAACAGGCCCATTGGCCCATAATATCTGTACTGAACATGATGGCACAGCCAACACTTGTCTGCCTGCACATGATCCATATCCGTGTGCCTATTCAAAAGTCTCATGTGTTTTGGTGCCTATTAGCGGAGTAGCCTAGACAGTGATCAACAACTATACATAGTAATCCCTTTAATCTTTCTGCTTGCCAAAGCCTTTAAAGTATCAGAAAAATATTGATCACCAGATCAAACAAAAACCTTTCACCCGAAGTTAATCACCAGTCAAACGCATTGCTTGCAAGACTTCATTTGCTATAAACTAAATCATCATGTTACTCAAAGCTTTACCAGATGAACTAATTATCTGGGCAGGAATTCTGTAAATTACTTTAATCAGTATTTATATTACCCATCTTGAAACATAATTTTACCAGCTTCTGTTCCGGGTGAAAGTTTTAAGTGAGAGTGAAGAACAAAAACTCAATCAATAATAATAATAATAATAATGCATTACATTTATATAGCGCTTTTCATACACTCAAAGACGCTTTACAGGGATTTATAGAACATAGAGAAGCGAATAAATAGATACATAAGTAAACGAACAGAGAAAGGAGACAGAAGGTGAGGTGACCTTCAGTGGTTGAAGGCAGTACTGAACAGGTGAGACTTCAGTGATGTTTTGAATGTGGTGAGTGAGGAGGAGTCTCTGACGGTTTGGGGTAGTGAGTTCCATAGGGTGGGAGCAGCGATGGAGAAAGCCCTGTCCCCCCAGGATCTGAGTTTGGTCCGGATGGGGGGGGGATAGGAGATTGGCAGCAGCAGAGCGGAGGGTGCAGGTGGGAGTGTGCCTGTGGAGGAGGTCAGTCATGTAGGATGGGGCCAGGTTATGGAGGGCTTTGTAGGTCATGAGGCGGATTTTGTACTGGATTCTCTGGGGGATGGGGAGCCAGTGGTTTGTAAAGGAGGGGGGTGATATGGTCACGGATCGGGGTGTGGGTGAGTAGACGGGCAGCGGAGTTTTGAATGTATTGAAGTTTACTGATGTTTTTTGAGGGTGCGCCATAGAGGAGGCTGTTGCAGTAGTCCAGACGGGAGGTGATGAAGGCGTGGATGAGGGTTTCTGCAGCTGTGGAGGAGAGGGATGGACGGAGACGGGCAATGTTTTTGAGGTGGAAGAAGGCTGCCTTTGTGATGTGTTTGATGTGTTTGTCGAAGGAGAGGGTTTGATCAAAGATGATTCCAAGATTCCGGATGTGAGGGGAGGTGGATACTGGGAGACCATCAATATTGAGGATGAAGTTTTGGGTGGATTTGGTGAGCGTTTTTGGACCAATGATGATGATTTCAGATTTGTTGCAGTTGAGTTTGAGGAAATTTGATTGAAGCCAAGATTTTATTTCAGTGATGCAGTTTGTCAGTGTAGAGTGTGTGGTGGTGGAGATTGACTTGGTGGAGATGAGGAGCTGGATATCATCGGCGAAGCAGTGGAAATTGAGACCATGACGGCGGATTAATTGACCAAGGGGGAACAGGTAGAGGATGAAGAGGAGGGGGCCAAGGACTGAGCCTTGGGGGACACCTTGGGAGAGGGGAGCGGTGGGGGATTTACAGTTGTTAATGGAGATGAACTGGTGCCTGTCAGAGAGGTAAGATTTGAACCAGGATAGGGCTGTGCCGGTGATGTTAAAGGAGGTTTCAAGTCGGGTGAGGAGAATGGAGTGATTTATGGTGTCAAAGGCGGCGCTGAGGTCAAGTAGGATGAGGATGTTGAGGTTGCCAGCGTCGGAGGAGAGGAAAAGGTCGTTTGTGATTTTGAGGAGCGCAGTTTCAGTACAGTGGTTGGAGCGGAATCCGGATTGGAAAGTTTCATACAGGTTATTGGTAGAGAGGTGGTATTTGAGTTGGGAAGCTACAGCACGTTCCAAAACTTTGGACAGAAAGGGTAGGTTAGAGATTGGTCTGAAGTTGTTTGGGGTGTCAGGGTTGAGACCAGGTTTTTTCAGAATGGTGGTGACAGCAGCGATTTTGAGGGATGGCGGGACGATGCCAGTGGACAGGGAGGAGTTTATTGTTGCAGTGATAAGTGGAGAGAGAGCAGGAACGCAGGCCTTGACAAAGCTGGAGGGGATGGGGTGCAGAGAGCAGGTGGCAGTTTTTATTCCTGTGAAGAGGTCAGAGAGGTCGGTGGTGGAGACTGGGGAGAACTGAGGCAGGGGTTGACAGGATAAGGGGGGGCAGGTGGTTTGAGGGGGAGCAGGTGCGTTGGTGGTTAAGGTGCTGTAGATGCTGTCTATTTTGCTTTGGAATCAAGGCAATAATAACAAGGCCAGACTGTGGTGGTTAACAATTTACACAATGCAAAAAGTAATTTTGTAATTCCACTAATTTTAAGAGAATTTTGCAATAATCCTGATGAATTAACACTACCGTAAATGTTTAAATGAGAGTTGGTGGAGAAAAAAGTTTTGACGTGTTTTATTTCACGACAATGCATCCCTTCAAATGCTGCTTATATCGATTACTCGCAATCTGTGCTTGAGCACAGCTCAAAGATCATCCCAGCCTGACAGCCTCTGGTGCACCTGCACACATGGTCAAAGATTGGTCTGAGCGGTCACACTTGGAGAGCGACCGGCCTGGATGGAGTCCCTGGCCACGTCTTTAGGACCTGTGTGGACCAACTGGCACATCTTTAATCTCTCCCTACTCCAATCCCCAAGTCTCACTTGCTTTTAGACGACCATCATCATGCTAGCGCAAACGAAAAACAAGACAGCATGCCTTACTGACTATTTTCTGGTGCCTGTGACATCTACCATCACGACATGCTTCGAGAAACTGGTGATGGCGCACAGTAACTCCAGCCTCCCAGCCAACCTTGATCCACTGCAGTTTGCCCACTGTCGCCACAGGTCCACAGCAGATGCTATCTCACTGGCGTTGGACTCAAATATGGACCCAGGTATCAAGCACGTCTATTTTTCGATTCTTGCTCTGCCTTCATACAATTCCAACCAAATACATCTCCAAACCCATGGATTTAGGACTCAGTACCCTCCTCTGACCCAATGACCACAATTAATATGGGTAGGATACGGGTTGGAACCTTTCTTCAGAATGGCCTTCAGGCCAGGCAGTATCTCTGGAGAAATAGATGTTTGTGGTTTTTTTAATCTCATTCCCTTGTACGGGCAAAGTGATCAATTGAGAATTTACAGGTGATGTGAAATGTTAGGTGTTCTTGTGCAGGACCACGAAGTAAGCATGCAGGCAGGCAAATAATTGGGAAGACAAATGGCACACTTGCCTTTATTGTACACTTGGGGGAGTCAACGTTTAGAAATAGAAGTATTATTACAATTGTGTAAGTTGTTGTTGCAGCCTTAACCAGAGGACTTTATGTAAGAAAGGCAATTCAGATGAGGGGCCCATAGCTAATTTCTACAATAAGAGGGTTATCCTTTCAGTAAGAGTTAAACATAGACCTGTATTCTTTGGCATCATGGATAGATAGGATGGTAAAGAAGGCTTTTGGTATATTGACTGCCATCAGTCAGGGTATTGAGAATAATGCAGGGATGTTATAGACAATAGGTGCAGGAGGAGGCCATTCGGCCCTTCGAGCCAGCACCGACATTCAATGTGATCATGGCTGATCATTCTCAATCAGTACCCCGTTCCTGCCTTCTCCCCATACCCCCTGACTCCGCTATCCTTAAGAGCTCTATCTAGTTCTTGAATGCATTCAGAGAATTGGCCTCCACTGCCTTCTCAGGCAGAGAATTCCAAAGATGTAAAAGGTATCTTAGTTGTACAAGGTATCGAGGCCGCATTTGGAGCAGTGTGTTCAATTTTGCTAACCATGCTATAGGAGAGATGTCATTGAGCTGGAAAAAGCACAGAGAAGATTTCAGGAAGGTTGCCAGGACATGAGTGTCTGAGCGCGAGGGACAGATTTGGCAAGCTAGGTCTGTATTCCTTGGAGAACAGGAGGCTCATGGGTGATCTCATAGAAGTGTATAAAATCATGAGGGTAAATGATAGGTTGAATGCTTTTTCTCAGGTCTTTTACCAGGGTGGGATGATCAAGAACTGTAGGGCATAGTTTTACGGTGAGAGTGGTAATATTTCATAGGAACCTGAGGGGCAACTTTTCCACTGAGCTTGGTGGGTATATGGAGCGAGCTGCCAGTGGAGGTGGTTGAGGTAGGTACTACAACAGGATTTAAAAGACCTTTCAACAGGTACATGGACAGGAAAGGTACAGACGGACAGTGGACCAAACATGGGCATATTGGACATATAGATGAGTCTTGGCTGGAATGGCAAGTTGGGCTGAAAGGCTGGTTTCTGTACTCTGACTATTTCAAAATAACAAGGGTGGGGGTCTGATTGAAACATTAGAAGCCTTGAAGGGGGCACGGTGTGCTTGATGTTGCGATATTTCCAATGGTGGGGAAGTCTGAAATTGGGAGGTAACTGCAGTCGAGGCAGCTAATGAAGTTTCGTCTTGCTGATATTGAAACATTTTCTCCACGGGTGCTGTTTGACCGAGCGGTTTTATTTCGGCTTTGCAGCATCTGCAGGAATTTATTTTGTTTCTCTGCTGCTTCAGTGCGACAGATTGTTCACTGGTTTCAGTAAATTCCTCTGCAGGGAATTCTGCCGGGACAACACTCAATGTACCTGTAGTGAATGCTACACCATTAATGATGCTATGGCAACACCATTTGCAAAATTGCACGACCTCCTCGGGTTTTGGCATTTTATGGTCCTCGAGAACCACAGCTCTTATAATGCCACGTGAATAGCTCAACATAGTGAGATTTTAATGGTTTCAATTTAATTGCATGTGATTCAATTATCTACTTCATAGAAAATACAGAGTGTGACTGAAATGGCCTCTTCAAAACCAACAAATCTTGCAAAGTTTGAATGAAGTGTAGAAAATCCAAGATGATACCTGACCATAATTGTATCCTGCATTTTACCATGCTTTCCAGTTATTCTTGGTTTGTATTTTCACTTGGACCAAGATACACTGTGAAACTTTGTTTTGCGTGCTAACAGGCAAATCATACCATGAGTGCATCAAGAGAAGATAAAGTGGTGCAGAAATATAGTTATGGCTACAAAGTGCAGTAACATACATGCAAGGCTGAAACAAAGTAGATTGGGAACATGAGTACATCCTCTCTCCGAGATGCTGCCTGACCTGCTGAGTTACTCCAGCATTTTGTGATATCTTTGATTTGTACCAGCATCTGCAGTTATTTTCCTACACTTCCTGAGTACATCTTTAGCACACAAAAGGTCCATTCATTAGTCCGAGTAAAAAATAAATTGTTCTTGAAACTGGTGGTACGTGCTTTCCAGCTTAAGCACCTTCTGCCCATCAAGAGAGGGGCAAGAAAGAACATGAGACTTGAGTACAAGAAAATTTATAAATCGTCCTTAAATACAGAAGAGTTGCTGGAAGAATGGAGGGTGGCAAATGTTGTGCCTCTATTCAAGAAGGGGTGCAGGGAAAATGCTGCGAACTATAGGCCGGTGAACTTAACATCTGTAGTGGCAAAGTTACGAGAGAGTATTCTGAGGGCTAGGTTATGCAGGCATTTGGATGGGCAAGGCTTGATTAGGGACAGTCAGCATGGTTTTGTACGTGAGAGGTCATGTTTCACAAATCTGATTTGAGTTTTTTGAAGAAGTGACCAAATTTAGAGTATAATGTTCAGTTCTGGGCATCATGTTATAGGAAAGATATTGTCAAGCTTGAAAGGGTTCAGAGAAGATTTAAGAGGATGTTGCCAGGACTAGAGGGTGTGAGCTATAGCGAGAAATTGAATGGCATCCCAGATCTCATCACCGTTATTCTGAACCGCCCTGTTAATCCTATCATCATTTATTCAATTATCTCCGAAACATTGCTCACGTGCCATGTACTTTTTTCATCTTTTCGATACCCTCCCATTCTCTTCTTTGCGACAAATTTTTGGAGGGATCCATACTGGCAGTTGCCAGCAATAACATGCACCTCAAAAAATGATTACCACCCATGTTTTCCTTCTTGTTGACACAAGGCCAAAATATAAAATATATTGATGGCAAATATATCCTCCTTTTGGGATAGATTTTTGGAGCACTCACTCATTTATATTTAAAAAGCAGCATCTGTTAGAATATGGAAATCTGTTCTGAAGAGTCCGTTTGCTACTCAAATGTATGTTTTCAACATTCGGAATTGCACACACCTCAAGAGTGAACAGGTTTTGAAAGTATTATAATCATTCCCTGCCATGAAGCTTGCACCTTAACTAAAGTAAACCCAACAGCCCATCAACTGACACATCACCCCTCAACTCATATTCTATATATTAAAACTCTTGTTTGTTTGTTCCTGAACTACAGCCAAAACGGTACGTGATAGCGTGACAATTTTAACCCCACCTTACTCACCGTTGTCCCTTTGGTGCTAATGAGGGAAGTTTAATTAAAATTGGTGTTATATTTTTAAAGTTATTCACGTTTTAAAGTTTAAATCTATCTCCTCGGAAGGGTGGGAGGGGGTGAAGGGAGGGAGGGAGGGGGGGAGGGAGGGAGGGAGAGAGGGGGGGGGGAGGGAGGGAGAGAGGGGGAGGGGGGAGGGGAGAGTGAAGGGGGAAGGAGAGGGTGCTGCACCAATGCAAGAGATGTTTGGGCCCAACAGGTCCACTTGGTCCAGTAACCCTTAAAAGCCATCTTCTGCAAAACTGACGAGAAAATTAAAACCTAACGTTGCTGAGGTGCTGGCTGTAAAATGCCTGAAGAGCAGACACATTTTCATTAGATTTAAGAACTGATGCATCAACCACTTTTTGTCTCAAGACCACAATGGTAAGTAAGCAGGTGCAATCAGAGAAGAAGCTATTTTAACAATATTCTGTAGATAGTGTTAATGTACGGGGATCGCTGGGCGGCACGGACTTGGAGGGCCGAAAAGGCCTGTTTCCGGCTGTAGATATATGATATATGATACCTATCCATGTGCATGTCTTTTGGCACAATTAGCAAGCTCTACAGCCAAATACACTCAAGATTCTGGGCTGCATGGTTTCCAAATGAAACTTCATCGACACTTGTTAAATTATCAGATGTCTTTTAAGAATATCTCAGAGTTGCTTAGTAATTTAGTTTTAATAACAAGATTGGACTTCAGGTTTTTCAGCTTGAATATGTTGAAAGTATGGAGAAATGTCATGGTGTAGAACCAAATGCCAGTAAATGGAATTATTATAGATGGGTGGATGATTCGCACTGACATTGTGGACGGAAGGGCCAGTTTCTGTCTCTGAATCCAATCGCAATGTGAATAGATACAACAAAACATCTCTTTATTAAGAGTTAAAACATTAGATTTTCCTGTTTACCACAACGTCATCAATGTAAGAAAATAACTGCAGATGCTGGTACAAATCGAAGGTATTTATTTCACAAAATGCTGGAGTAACTGAGCAGGTCAGGCAGCATTTCAGGAGAGAAGGAATCGGTGACGTTTCAGGTCATAGAAACATAGATTTAGGTGCAAGAGTAGGCCATTCGGCCCTTCGAGCCTGCACCGCCATTCAATATGATCATGGCTGATCATCCAACTCAGTATCCCGTACCTGCCTTCTCTCCATACCCCCTGATCCCTTTAGCCACAAGGGCCACATCTAACTCCCTCTTAAATATAGCCAATGAACTGGCCTCAACTACCTTCTGTGGCAGAGAATTCCACAGATTCACTACTCTGTGTGAAAAAAAACTTTCTCATCTCGGTCCTAAAAGACTTCCCCCTTAAACTGTGACCCCTTGTTCTGGACTTCCCCAACATCGGGAACAATCTTCCTGCATCTAGCCTGTCCAACCCCTTAAGAATTTTGTAAGTTTCTATAAGATCTCCCCCCAATCTTCTAAATTCCAGCAACTGAAGACAGGTCTCGACCCGAAACGTCACCCATTCCTTCTCTCCTGAGATGCTGCCTGACCCGCTGAGTTACTCCAGCATTTTGTGAAATAAACAACACCATCAATGCACAGTTGTACCGACCGCTTTGACAATATTGGTATGATAGAAAACCTTGCATGAGGCCAACATGACAACACAATGAAGTCAGACTCCCTCCCGCTGAATGTTTTACTCTGGAGGGCCATGAAGTCTGTTCTCCAATGACACTATAAATGGCAGATGTGTGATCTAAAACAAACACAGTTTCAGCTATCTTAAGACAGAACAAATTAGGCAAGAGGAAATCCCAAGAATTGATCAACTTTTTAATCTGTTGCTCAAATTCCAGCAGGCTTTCCGTTTATGCACACTGGCAACTGGAACAGCCTCTGTGATTTACACTGCCTGTGTAAATTGTTTTGGAGGTTTAAATTGCTGATATTCCCACAATGTGCTGGTGCAACATGATCAGGTGCATCGTGCAATTCCTTCTGGGCTGCAGAAACCAAGTACAAAATATCTAATGTTCTGCAGATGGTCAGTGTCAGAACCATGCTGTATATCACACCTTATCTACTCTATCTGAAGCAAGGGTACTTGAAGAACAAAACTAAGAGTTCTGCAGAATTGGAAAATAATCAACAATGGCAGGCAACGGCTGTGTTTAGTACGATTTTTAATCTTTCACAAGAAAATCAACATGTTTAACCAACTGCAGATTAGTCACATTGTGCAAATCTCAAAGAATCATTTAAGAGAGTTTAAATTGGAGCAAATTCTAGAGGTTGGATCGCTGTCTGCTAAATGTACAACGGTTCCATTTCCAATTGGTAAAGAAAGGCACCAACACACAATGCATGAAACTATGGTTGATTATTACGGGTGTCAGGGGTTATGGGGGGAAGGCAGGAGAATGGGGTTGAGAGAGAAAGATAGATCAGCCATGATTGAATGGCAGAGTAGACTTGATGGGCCAAATGGCCTAATTCTGCTCTTATCACTTGTGAACATGACAAAAATAAAATATGAAGGTAAAATATCTTAGCACAAAATTACACTATTTAAACAAACAAATTTACAAATGCTCCAAAAGATCTTCAAGATCTTCAAGGCTTCTTCACAGTAGGATGATTGTCTGCATTTTTTGTAGGGTTGGCCGGCAGATTAATTTGTCATCCAAATTGGAGTTAAGCAAGGTTGTTATTGATCCATCCCTGCACTCCATTTTCTCAGCATTCAGTTTTGCCTTTATTAAAGACCACTTTCCCAGTGACATTCAATACTGAATAATGAATGGCTCTTTAATCTTCATCTCATGAGCCTCGATGATATTTATTATTGATCTTCATTAAGCCCGTGACTGCTATCACGTACATCAAAAGTAAGCTTCCATCCTCACTGGATTTTCAGCACCAACTTGCCGAAGCCAAAGCTTATCATTTTCTATATACTATATATACTATATTCTATACTCTCGTTTGTTTGTTTGTTTGTTCCTGAACTACAGCCAAAGCCCACCTTACTCATCGTCGTCCCTTTGGTGCTAATGGAAGAGGTTTCATTGAAATCGGTGTTATATTTTTAAAGTCATTCACATTTTAAAGTTTAAATCTATCTCCTAGGGAGGGAGGGGGGGGGTGATGGAGTGAGGGGGAGGGGAAAGGGGGAGGGGAAAGGGAGGGGGTGGGGGGGAAGGTGGAGGGGGGGGGGGAGGGGAGAGGGGGGGAGGGGGAGGAGAGGGTGCTGCACCAATGCAGGAGAGGTTTGGGCCCAACGGGTCCACATGGTCTAGTTTAACATAAAACAGACCAAGGTGCTCACTCAATCTACCCTAAGCCTTGCATATGAACCAGCAAATTAAAGCCAACAGGCAAAATTTAACTTCAAAATGTGCAGTTCCATTACCCCTCAATTCCATTCTGATCCTTCACAACAGATTCGATTCAATTCCAATTCCCACAAATTCCTAGACTGCGGGATTCAGTGAATGATTCAAAGTGCAGGGACTTCCTTTACGAAATGATATATTGCATTTTCACTGACTGCAAGCTACAGGAAGACAAAGAAATCCAGGTTGACATAGCCATTATCATCCTGAAATACTTTATGGATGGGTGACTGACTGATTACCTCTTCTGGAGGCATTCCACCACTAATGCCACTAGATTATTCTATGCATCAAGGGAGACAATCAATGCAGTCTTTTCAGCATCCTCATTCAGCATTGCGGCAATCATTACCCTGGGCCAGACACTGTTTGGTTTACAGCATGGAATCAGGCCCTTTTGCCCAGTGAGTCCACATCGACCATCGGTCACCTGATTTCACTAGTTCTATGTTATTTCACCTTGTCATCCACTCCCTGCCCACCAGGGGCAACTTACAGAGGCCAATAACCTACCAAGTCAGACCTACTAAGTGCTAATAGGTCCACGCATGTTTGGCGGAAACCAGAGCATCTGAAAGAAACTCACACGGTCACAGGAAAAACCACACAGACAGCACCTGAGGTCAGGATCAAACCCTGGTCTCTGGCACTGTGAGGCAGTGGCTTGACCAGCTGCACCAATGTGTCGATGCCAGATTTTTACCTCCCCACAATTGTGCTCTACTACCAGCTCGCCCATGATCAGAGATACCATGGTGGCAGGAACATAAGATTTATTGAAAATGCATCTGAAGATAGTTACTGTACATACTAGGAGCACCAAGCCAACAAGTTACCAGTACATCCTCTGCTGGGCACCCACCCTTTCAGAAGCACTATCCTCAAAATTGGAGAGAGAGGGTAGGTAAATAAAAGAGTGTAGAAAGGAACTGCAGATGTTGGTTTACACTGAGGTTAGGCACAAAATGGAGTCACTCAGCGGGACAGGCAGCACCTCTGGACAGAAAGAATGGGCGATGTTTCGGATCGAGACCCTTCTTCAGACTCGAGGTACTTCATAAGGGAAAGAATCGCCTGTCAGCTGGCAGCTGATTTACAAGGAAATGTCCCGTGACTGTATTCATGGTTCTTTGAGTTGACCCAACTTGCAGCATGGTCGAAAGGCTGACGACAAATGCCACATTGGCTATCACACAATTTATGCACAGCAAGATTCCAGGAAGAGCAATGTCTTTAACCAGATAATCATTTTTGTGAAATTTTGGCTGATGCATTAGAGTCATTATCCCTGGTCACCATCTGCAGTTCTTTCCCACACAAGTCCACTCTGCCATTCAATCTTGGCTGATCTATCTCTCCCTCCCAACCCAATTCAATGGCTGACAGCGTTGGCGACAAATGTTCTTTTATTTTTTTTAAAAAGAGCCAGCAAAGAAAAAAAAACTGTGCTGGAGGAACTTAGTGGGTCAGGCAGCATTTGTGGAGAGTACAGATATGTCGATTTGGTTTGGGGCCCTTCTGTCTGAAGAGGTTCCTCCAGCACTGTTTTGCTCAGGATTCCAGCAAATGCAGTTGCTTGTGTCTCCAGCTACAGAAATAAAATCTAGTGCTGCGAAGTTCTACAATTTCTACAATTTCCCAGACATTTCCATTCTTCAAATGTGATCATGCACATTAAACTGATAATTTGCAGAATGTTTGTATCAAATGTTTGCCAGTTATTTTTCTTAAAAGCGGTAAAAGTGACATTTTCAGCAGCGTTGTACCTAGTCAATGAATAATGGTGACATTTCACTGTGGAACCAATTACGAACTATAACATCATCATAAATAAAGGTGGGAATACTTTTCATTACAATTCTGTTATAATGCTGAATGTTTGTTCACGTCACAACTCTATTAGCCATTGAAATGGAGATGGGGCAAAATGTACAACACCAAATAAAATCAATTCATTTGCCTAGCAATCTGTTGAAATAAGAGTAAATCACAATATCGCCCCATACAAATAAGTAACCTTTCACACTATCCTGGATCTTTTTCTACAATTTTCAGGAGTTTTCCAGTCAATGCTTTGGAGTTGGTCATTTTACACTTTATCTCTTGTTATTCCTTTGCTAAGTCTAATGGTTGAGTGATCATGGCCTGAACTCCACATCAATGCCTCACAAAGAGATTCTGCACTGGCAAAGGGGGCATCTTTCAGGCAAGGCGTCAAGTAGTCAGCTTTCAAGATGGCGCCCAACCCAGGCGACTATTTGTGTGCTAGCCACAGAAGATCGACAGACTCATTACGAAGGTATTTATTCACAAAATGCTGGAGTAACTCAGCAGGTCAGGCAGCATCTCAGGAGAGAAGGAATGGGTGATGTTTCGGGTCAAAACCCTTCTTCAGACTGATATCAGGGGGGCGGGACAAAGGAAGGATATAGGTGGAGACAGGAAGATAGAGGGAGATCTGGGAAGGAGGAGGGGAAGAGAGGGACCAGAGGAACTATCTAAAGTTGGAGAAGTCGATGTTCGTACCACTGGGCTGCAAGCTGCCCAGGCGAAATATGAGGTGCTGTTCCTCCAATAACCCACTGACTCGCACAGCTATCTGGACTACACTTCTTCCCACCCCGGTCCCCTGCAAAAAGTCTATCCCCTACTCCCAATTCCTCCGTCTACGCCGCATCTGCGCCCGGGATGAGGTGTTTCACACTAGGGCGTCAGAGATGTCCTCATTCTTCAGGAAACGGGGCTTCCCCTCTTCCATTATAGATGAGGCTCTCACTAGGGTCTCTTCTACATCCTGCAGCTCCGCTCTTGCTCCCCCTCCCCCCACTCGCAACAAGGACAGAATCCCCCTCGTTCTCGCGTTCCACCCCACCAGCCAGCGGATCCAACAAATCATCCGCCAACATTTCCGTCACCTACAACGGGACCCCACCACTGGCCATATCTTCCCATCCCCTCCCCTCTCTGCGTTCCGCAGAGACCGTTCCCTCCGTAACTCCCTGGTCCATTCGTCCCTTCCTACCCAAACCACCCCATCCCCGGGCACTTTCCCCTGCAACCGCACGAGATGCAACACCTGTCCCTTTACCTCCCCCCTCAACTCCATCCAAGGACCCAAACAGTCTTTCCAGGTGAGACAGAGGTTCACCTGCACCTCCTCCAACCTCATCTATTGCATCCGCTGCTCTAGATGTCAACTTATTTACATCGGCGAAACCAAGCGCAGGCTCGGCGATCGCTTCGCTCAACACCTGCGCTCGGTCCGCATTGGCCAAACTGATCTCCCGGTGGCCGAGCACTTCAACTTCCCCTCCCTTTCCCAGTCTGACTTATCTGTCATGGGCCTCCTACAGTGCCATAGTGAGGCCCACCGGAAATTGGAGGAACAGCACCTCATATTTTGTGAATAAATAACTTCGATTTGTACCAGGATCTGCAGTTATTTTCTTAGACAAACTCATTACAATCGCTCCACACTCTTAAATCTCTATTCCTGCAGCAACATTTCTTACTTTAACTATGACACTGTAAATGGCTCAATTGTAATCTTGTCTTTCCCCTAACTTTATAGCGCGCAACAAAAGCTTTTCACTGCACCTCAGTACAAGTGACAGTCAACTAAACTAAACTAAAATAGCGATCATATTCTGATCTCAGTCCTGCAATGAGCCAGCCCTTCGTTGTCAAGGGAAAGGAGTTCCTCACAGCCTGACCAATATTCATCTCCACACCAACACCATACCAGCTTATCTGGACTTCACACACTTGTTTGTGGGCAAAATTTCAAAGGAAAATATGGAGCATGAGAAATGCCAATGGTGAGCCAATATATTAATTTAAGAAATAAGCATTCTGCTCCTATCACTTATGAACTTATGACTACAAATACAACATCTCTCCCTGGATAATGCTGCAGACCAGTTTTGAATCAATGATAGGTTTTAACTCAGTGAAATACTTTTATTTTCTATCACTATACTTGGTCCAAAATTGCAACACTAAAAATAACCCAAAAAATAGGAAGCTGTCCACCAGTCAGATCAAAGATAAATATCATGAACTGCAGCGTTGTGAAAACTTAACCATTACAAGATAATTGTTCAGTGCCTTCAATAGACAATAGGTGCAGGAGGAGGCCATTCGGCCCTTCGAGCCAGCACCGCCATTCAACGTGATCATGGCTGATCATGCTCAATCAGTACCCCGTTCCTCCCCATACACCCTAACTCCGCTATCCTCAAGAGCTCTATCTAGCTCTCTCTTGAATGCATTCAGAGAATTGGCCTCCACTGCCTTCTGAGGCAGAGAATTCCACAGATTCACAATTCTCTGACTGAAAAAGTTTTTCCTCATCTCCGTTGTAAATGGCCTACCCCTTATTCTTAAACAGTGGCCCTTTGTTCTGGACTCCTCCAACATTGGGAACATGTTTCCTGCCTCTAACGTGTCCAACTCCTTAATAATCTTATATGTTTCAATAAGATCCCCCCTGATCCTTCTAAATTCCAGTGTATATAAGCCTAGTCGCTCCAGTCTTTCACCATACCGGGAATTAACCTAGTAAACCTATCCCGCACGCCCTCAATAGCAAGAATATCCTTCCTCAAATTTGGAGACCAAAACTGCACACAGTAATCCAGGTGCGGTCTCACTAGGGCCCTGTACAACTGCAGAAGGACCTCTTTGCTCCTATACTCAACTCCTCTTGTTATGAAGGCCAACATTCCATTGGCTTTCTTCACTGCCTGCTGTACCTGCATGCTTCCTTTCAGTGACTGATGCACTAAGACCCACAGATCTCGTTATTCGTCCCCTTTTCCTAACTTGACACCATTCAGATAATAATCTGCCTTCCTATTCTTACCACCAAAGTGGATAACCTCACACTTATCCACATTAAACTGCATCTGCCATGCATCCACCCACTCACACAACCTGTCCAAGTCACCCTGCAACCTCATAGCATCTTCCTCACAGTTCACACTGCCCCCCAGCTTTGTGTCATCAATGTATATTGTAAATAGCTGCGGTCCCAGCACCGAGCCTTGCGGTACCCCACTAGTTACTGCCTGCCATTCTGAAAGGGACCCATTTATCCCCACTCTTTGCTTTCTGTCTGCCAACCAATTTTCTATCCATGTCAGTACCCTATCCCCAATACCATGTGCTCTAATTTTGCCCACTAATCTCCTATTTGGGACCTTGTTGAAGGCTTTCTGAAAGTCAAGGTACACCACATAGGCTCTCCCCTGTCCATTTTCCTAGTTACATCCTCAAAAAATTCCAGAAGATTAGTCAAGCATGATTTCCCCTTCGTAAATCCATGCTGACTCGGAACGATCCTGTTACTGCTATCCAAATTCTCTGCAATTTTGTCTTTTATAATTTACTCCAGCATCTTCCCCACCACTGATGTCAGACTAACTGGTCTATAATTTCCTGTTTTCTCTCTCCCTCCTTTCTTAAAAAGTGGGATAACATTAGCTGGAATTCAAAATTCAAAGCTGGAATGGCATGCAAAATTAGAAACATTGAGAATCGATGTACCCATTCATTCTCTGCCTATCTCCTTAATAGCAAGAGGCATGGACTTAGGAACTATTGATAGAGGTGTCTGACACGTACAGCAGCCACAGTATATGGACACCGGAGGGAATGAATCTCACTATATGCTATAAAGTGAACTAATGATATAATCCTTAATGATGCACTCTACACTAAAATGGTCTAAACATAACCTTCAAAATTATCGCATAATGTGCAACAGACTGCAGTATAGCAAGTGAAACTATGTTGATTACAACTAGGCCTAATCCACTTTCTCTCAACCTTTTTGCTTCAGATTTGGAACAATTGATAAATGCATCTGAAAATGTGAATAAATTGTCACATTTGTGTCACATTTGTGTCAAATGTCACACAAAGTGTCACATTTGAGTCAATTATAGGCACATAAGGAATATTATCCAACGTCAATAGGTAGAGTTAAAGAAAAACAGATCACTTACTCTTAGTTGCTCATGAACTGCTCACATAAATATTAGACACGATGAAAGCTTCTCACTGCTTATTAATCTACTTCTATAGAAACATAGAAAAATAGGTGCAGGAGTAGGCCATTCAGCACTTCGAGCCAGCACCGCCATTCAATAAGATCGTGGCTGATCATCCAAAAACAGTACCCCGTTCCTGCTTTTTCCCCCCAAATCCCTTGATTCCTTTAGCCCTAAGAACTAAATCTAAATATGACAAACACACATGGAACTGGGTGAGATACGAGAACTTGTAGCAGGAAACAAAATGGGAGGGTGAACACTGGGAGAATACAATCTGTGACAACTTCCCAACTTCGAAACGTGAAGAAACACATCAATGCCTTCTGCGTTACAAGGGCCCAAATACATCAATGCCTTCCGCGTTACAAGATGATGTTAGAATGAGGTTGATTTTAATTGTGCACACAAAAGTCTGAAGGGCAATTTAACAGCAGCAAGACTCAGACACAGTTAGATACCATATTTCAGGTGATCTTGTACAGAAATTATATTAAATGTAAACTTACTATAATCATCCGACATGAGTGTAAATCCAGACACACAGAAACCTTCATTGTCCACATACTGACTTTGCACCTTTGGTTGTCTGTGAAAAATTTTGCTGGCCAAGACTTCCAGTTTAACCAGCGCAGACGAGGTCTTTGATGACTCTGGCCCTGTGGGCTGGCAGCCGATCAAATTATTTGGTTGGGCCATCAGCCACTTTGGGTCCCATTAAAGATTTTGATAATCAATAACCGTTGCAAATGTGGAGCACATTATGCTTCTAAAAGTAGCTGGGGTCTGTAAAATTGAGCAAACTTCCTGTTTGTAACCAAAAAAGACTCACTCCAATCAGCAGTTTGACCACGGGCAATGTCACCGCGGCAGCTTCCTGCCTACATGAAACAGCACATTTCATAATGTCCACTCGAGCTCATTTAAAAACATTTTATACCAAACAGCTAAAACATTTTTAATTTAAACAAATATTCTAAGTAGAATTCTCTGAAGATCAAATACTTTTTTTTTCTGAAAAAAAACCCCCCAACTTGAATACAGAAAAGTTTAAGCCAAAATAGTATTTCCTGTAACGAGTACTTCTGTGAGAAACCACAAAGCTTTCTGAAAATACTTCAGAATATATTCATAGCCTACGAATTTTAACCCAAACAAAAGACTAAATTGAGAGTTTGTTTTTTTTAAATCAATTTTCCCTCTTCTGAAAGATGTTGAGTCCTGCTTGGGTCTAGTGGGTCTCTATGAATTTCCCAAATATCCAATCTTGTTTTGCTACGTTAGATTAGCAGGTATCAGATGCCATTTCCAGGCTTCATGTGTGATTCTCACAGCACAGAGATGTCACTGAATGATCAACAAAATGTCAGCGCCCCTCTCTCCACCAAACCTCACGCCACCAATTTGGTAGAATCACAGAATAATTACAGCACGAGGCAGCCACTGGTCTATTCACAAGTTCATAAGTCATAGGAGCAGAATTAGGCCACTTGGCTCATGAAGTCAACTCCACCATTTAATCATGGCTGATCTATCTTTCCTTCTTAACCCCATTCTCCTGCCTTCTCCCCATACACCCTTACTGATCAATTATCAGTCAATCTCCACTTTAGAAATACCCAATGATTTGGCTCCCACAGCCATCTGTGGCAATGAATTCCACAGATACACCACCCTCTGACTCAAGATATTCCTCATCTCCTTTCTAAAGGTGTTTCAAAGGCACGTCTTTTAATTCTGAGGCTCTGCCCTCTGCCCTAGATTCTCCCACTGGTGGAAACATCCTCTCCGTTGAGGAGTCTTGTTGCGTCTGTACTAGCTCCACTTAAATGTTTAGTAGTTAGTTCCCCCCCCTCCCCCCCGAGACCTACAAACCTTTCTTTCAGACACTTTTCCACCTCCCTGCCAATTTTAATCTAATCTGCTTTAACGATTACCATGGCAGTATATGCTAGATCATAGAAACATAGAAAATAGGTGCAGGAGTAGGCCATTCGGCCCTTCGAGCCTGCACCGCCATTCAATATGATCATGGCTGATCATCCAACTCAGTATCCTGTACCTGCCTTCTCTCCATACCCCCTGATCCCTTTAGTCACAAGGGCCACATCTAACTCCCTCTTAAATATAGCCAATGAACTGGCCTCAACTACCTTCTGTGGCAGAGAATTCCACAGATTCACCACTCTCTGTGAGAAAAAAAACTTTCTCATCTCGGTCCTAAAAGACTTCCCCCTTATCCTTAAACTGTGACCCCTTGTTCTGGACTTCCCCAACATCAGGAACAATCTTCCTGTATCTAGCCTGTCCAACCCCCTAAGAATTTTGTAAATTTCTGTAAGATCCCCCTCAATCTTCTAAATTCCAGCGAGTACAAGCTGAGTCTATCTAGTCTTTCTTCATATGAAAGTCCTGCCATCCCAGGAATCAATCTGGTGAACCTTCTCTGTACTCCCTCTATGGCAAGAATGTCTTTCCGCAGATTAGGAGACCAAAACTGCACGAGATCGTAACCTATCACCATGTAAAATTATTTCCCTCCATGTCACTTTTGTTTTTCAATTAAGAGGACACCATGCCATGTCCTCTTATTAATTCACCAACGCACGATAGGTAGCATCTGTGGAGGAAAGCAGGGAGTCAAGGTTTTGTGTCAAGACCCTCTCTCTCTCTCGCTCTCTCTCAACTGAAAGGGTTTTGACTTGAAACTTTGACTTCCCATTTCCTTCCATCGATGTTGTCTGACCAGCAGTTTTTTACTCCATTGTTGAATCTCCCCTGCACTCCTTCAAAAACGTTACATTTGGCCAACCGTAGGTTAAACTGACTGCTCTGTGGTTACTGGGTTTATCCTTACTTCTTTTGAAATTTCCTTCCTTATTTTACTCAGGATGCATCCTATCTCTAGACCAAGTGATCCATCCATTTGTACAGCTAGCTTTTCTAATTTTTAGACAACCCAACATCTCAAATTATATATATATTTTAGTTTAGTTTAGAGATACAGCGCGGAGCCAGGTCCTTTGGCCCACTGAGTCCACACCAACCAGCGCTCACCACACATTCACATTCATACCAAGCCAATTAACAGACAAACCTGCACGTCTTTGGAATGTGGGAGGAAACCGAAGATCTCGGAGAAAACCCACGCAGGTCACGGGGAGAACGTACAAACTCCATACAGACAGCATCCTCTGGCGCTGTAAGGCAGCAACTCTACCGCTGGGCCACCGTGCCTTTTGTTAAGACTCCAGCAATATCTTCTTCAATTTGCAGTGTTCATATAACACAGTACCCACACTCTCTGCCACCACTATTCAAATTGGCTCAATTTTTGTTCCAACTCTTATCCTGTCCACATGAATATTGATAATGAATTTGCTATTTTTTCATGCTTCCTTGACTCGTTTCATTTTTTCACTTCCCCTCTGAACCTCAGGTAATTAACCTGGTTTTCACTTGTGTTAATAACCTGGCATATACCACGATTCCTTAGTGTATCTTTATTTCATCAACTGTGCTTTAATTTTTTTTCCATTGCCCCTCATCAATATACTCCTGAACTGCAGCTGAAGTATCTCCATTCTTCCTATTTGTCCAGCTACATTTTTACCAAAAGCTCTTATTCCAGTTTCCCCTAAACTGGATCTGTTCTCATCCAAAATAACAAGTCCAGCAATATTACCACTCATGAAAACACAAGGAACCGCAGATGCTGGAATCATGAGCAAAACAAAGCGCTGGAATAACTTGGTGGGTCAAACAGCATCTGCAGTGAGGAATGAACAGGCAGTTTTGGGCAAGGACCTTTGTCCTGACCTGCTGAGTTATTCCAGCGTTGTTGTGCTCAATATTATCACTCATGTCGGACCAACAAATAGTAATCAAGAAAATTCTCTTGAATATTGTAGATAATGTGCCCTTTGCCATAAACACCCCAGTCTATTTCAACGGCTGGCGTTCCCCATTACATCAATTTCCTTGTATATTTGCACCTCAGAATTTTTCCAACAAGTTTGTTACTTTTCTCGTATATCCTGTGTTCAGAAATGTTTAGAACCCATTTCTACTCCAATTTCAGCCAGGGCTCAATCTCAAAATATCATAAATATGTCATGGTAAATGGCACTTGTAGCTTAGCCTTTCACAATGCACTTTATGTTTGCAAACATGTACTGCAAATCAATTTTAGACCAAGCCACATTTAAGCTAAATAGTTCAATACAAACGAGAGGCTCCAGGAATTCTGGTTTGCATACCTGAGCTTTCAATGGCTAGGTAAGGAATGCATGGATCTGACAATTGTGTAGGACAAGTGAGGTGACAGAGTGAGGGGGAAAGATAAGAGTGACCTCAGAGGCACCTTTCCCACTCAGAGGGTAGTCTGCATCTGGAATGAGATGCCAGAGGAAGCAGATAGAATTACGACTTTTAAAATACATCTTGACAGACATGCGGATAGGAGGGGTTTAGAGGGCTATGGGCCAAATGAAGTAAGTGGGACTAGCCCAGTATGCCAGTTTGGTCAATTTGTTCAATGAGCCATTCACTTCTCCGGCATTATATTGGAATATACAATGTGTCTGGTGATGCAAATATGTTCAATAAATGCTATTTTATATTCTTAACAGGACCATTTAAAAGATCTTGAGATTAAATCACTAATAATAAGCAGCAACAACTGTATTGGTCTGTTGAGCTAAACAAAGTTGATGAATCCTATTCCTGGTATTGTAAATGCAAATCTGCTAAAAATGTGTGTCATTAGGAAATAAAGTTATAAAGCTATCTCCAATCCTCTAAAAAACTCTCTGTCGACAGGAACATAGAAAGGAAATTCGACTTTGAATCTGCTTTTAAATTAAAGTGTACATATCTGAAGTCTTAGCACTAAAACAGGCCCTTCCGCCCAACTCTAACATGCTGATCAAGTTGTCTAACCGAGTTGGTCCCACTTGTCTGCACCTAGTCCATATTCCTCCAAAGATAGACACAAAATGCTGCAGTAACTCAGTGGGACAGGCAGCATCTCTGGGGAGAAGGAATGGGTGATATTTCGGGTCGAGACTCTTCATCAGACTTCAGTCTTAAAATGTATTCAAAAACGTATTGTTGGAGGACTCCTTCCAGTGGCCGTGCATATGACCACAGATATAAACCATCACCCAACAAGTACAGACATTTTTGACACACATCGGGGATAAACATATGCACTCTTTGAAGTCATTTTCACTGCAAAGTGCTCACCAATTTGTAGGCATTTCACCCTACAAGCAACTTTTTAAATTTACAATAAATGTCTAATCCCATTTCAAATTCTAGTTGTTTCCTGGCAACATTTCCATGGAAAATGTTTGCAGGAATGAAACATGAGGTAGACAGTCAAAATCTTTTTCACAGTTTGGGAAACAAATCTGATATTAGAGGGCATGGCTTTAAGGTAAGCGTGGCAGAGTTTAAGGGAGAAGTAATGGACACGTTTTTTTTTTGCCTGGAAGGTGTTGCCGGGGGTGGTGGTTGAAGCAGATAAATGCATGTCATTGGATGGATAAGTGGCGCAGCGGTAGAGTTAGTGCCTTACAGAGCCGGACACCCAGGTTCGATTCCGACTACGGCTGCTGTCTGTATGGACTTTGTACGTTCAGTCCGTGTTTTTCCTGGGTGTTCTGGTTTCCTCAAATTTAGAATTTGGAACAATTCCAAAGTTTGTAGGGTGATTGGCTTGGGTAAAAGTTGTAAATTGGCCCTGGTGTGTTGGATGGTGCTGGTGTGCGGGGACCGCTAGTTGCCGCAGACCAGGTGGGCTGAAGCGCCTGTTGTCACGCTGTGTCTCTGAACTAAATTTAAAAGACTTTTGGATAGGCATATGAATAGGCAGGGAATGGATCGATATTGATTATGTGCAGCAAGATAAGTGATGGTCTTGCCATCACGTTCGGCACAGACTTTGTGGGCCAAAGGGCCCATTCTTGTGCTGTACTGTTCTATGTTCTATTTGCTTTTGGCATCTACCACCAGTGCAAAGGAACCTTGGGGTTAAAAAAACAAAAAAATTGAAGGTAGATGTTTAGGCCGACAGGCGCTGTATCTCCGAATGTGAATGTGTGGTGAGCGCTGGTTGGTGTGGACTCAGTGGGCCAAAGGACCTGGCTCCGCGCTGTATCTCTAAACTAAACTATATATAATTTATCTGCATCAACCATTAGGCCGCTAATGTGTAGGAAGGAACTGCAGATGCTAGTTTAAACCGAAGTAACTCAGCATTTCTGGAGATGAAGGAATGGGTGACGCTATGGGTGACCCCTAACCCTAACGAAGAAGGGTCTCGACCCGAAACGTCACCCACTCCTTCTCTCCAGAGTATGCTAATAGTTAATTTGCAAACTAAATAGTGCACATTTAAAAAACACTAAAAACAAGTGTTCAAAGTAGACAATCTTTTAATGAAGTACCAAATGAAAATTGAATAGTCTGAGAAGCAACCTTCCACCATCACCCTCTACTTCCTTCCATGGAGCCAATTTGGTATCCATTCAGCTATCTCTCCTTGGATCCCATGAGATTAACCTTCCAGAGCAGCCTACCATGCGGAACCTTGTCAAACGCCTTACTGAAGTCCATGTACACAACATCTACAGCTCTACCCTCATTGATCTTTTTGGTCACGTCTTCAAAAAAATCAATCAGATTTGTGAGACACGACCTCCCACGTACAAAACCATGCTGACTATCCCTAATCAACCCTTGCCCATCCAAATGCCTATATAACCTATCCCTCAGAATACTCTTCAGTATCACTTATCAAATTATTACATGAAGGACACTTTCCAGGTACCAATACAAGCTGTGCAGGAAAGAACTGCAGATGCTGGTTTAAATCAAAGGTAGACACAAAATGCTGGAGTAACTCAGCGGGGGGACAGGCAGCATCTCTGGAGAGAAGGAATGGGCGACGTTTCGGGTGCCTGAGTTACTCCAGCATTTTGTGTCTACCAATAAGTTGCTTCTAAAAGAATAATGAACAAAGGAATCCCGAATCACATTCATGCACAAAAGGAATGAAGAGCTTATGGAGCAAGACCCAAGACAACATTTCTCAGACTGAGCAGGTTTGTGAAAAGCAGATCATCCACTATAAGTGAATTGATATGGTCAAGACGGAGATTTTGTGTGCTCAGACATACTTGATTAGCTTCGGAAAAAAGAAATCACAAAACCACGTGTAGCAATCTATGTCAGTTCTTGTAATAGACACAACGCTGGAATAACTCAGCGGGACAGGCAGCATCTCTGGAGAGAAGGAATGGGTGACGTTATGGGTTGAGAGTGTTGCTGCCTGTCCCGCTGAGTTACTCCAGCCTTGTGTATCTATCTTCGGTTTAAACCAGCTTCTGCAGTTCCTTCCTACACACATTTCGACTCTGTATTGCTATGGTATTGAGCAAAAAGGAGACAAAGAGACTGCAGATGCTAGCATCTGGAGCAAAAAGCATTTGGATGTAGGAACTCAGCGGGTCGAGCAGCATCTGTGGGTGGAAACCTCAAATGCCCACTATTCCTTTTCACCCACCGATACTAGTCGACCCACTGAGTTCCTCCAGCAGAATGTTTGTTGTTTCATACCTCATTACTGGATACGAATGTTTATGATATTATAATTACTATCAAATAAAACATCCCAGTTCACAGAAGGCATTAAAATAGGCAAGAATGTTATGCGAAGGAACGCTATGAACCACCGTGCTAAAAATAGCACAGAAGGTTACAAATTAAAGTGCTGTTTTTACACGAAGCAAATGAAATATCCAGGTGCAACAACTAAATTACAAACAACACGACGGTGCCTGCAGTTGCTGCAAAGACACAGTTTGGAATGTACAAATAGACCCCATTTAACCCAGAAGGTTGGTCCAGTACCTCAAGGCTTTTCTAAAACAAGCCCAAATTTGTTCACTACGGACGAGACAGAAGTGCACTAAGCAGAATGAGATTATTCTATATTTATCATTTGCCAAGCCAAAAGCAGAACCACTTTCAAGAAATTGATTAACGGGGGAAAAGACAAACGAGATTTAATAAAATCAAAGCATATCTTAAAATCCTGTTAGCTGTTTTTAAAGGATAAAATCTATTTTTGCATTGCTGTTTATATTCCAATCAATCTTCCACCGGCTCTAATTACCTCCAACTTCCCTGCTCACTATTCCAAACTCCTTCATGCATGCAATTAGGTTCCACTTCAACACACACCACTGCTTCAACCATCCCATGTGAGTTCACTTTGCTGAGAGGATTTGCAGGAGGACTATAGGAAACACTGCATCTTCTATAAAACTCCCTTCTACCATAGGAGGCAACATTCGGTCCATCGGGTCCATGACAGATTCAGGCATCAATGCCTTTCCTCTCTTTCCCCATTTGGCTGCACACAACTTAAACCCCTGTCCCACTTAGGCGATTTTCTGGGCTGTCGCCACACGGTCGCCGGGGTGTCGCGTGTACGGTCGTGAGTCGTCTCCAAAGAGTCGTAGCGTCTTTCTGGTCACCGCTGGATTTTCAGAATGTTTAAAAAAACTTGGTGACAGTGGGTTTGACACCTATGAGCGTAGCTTGACATCTCCTGACGTAGCTGCTGTCATAAGTTGTCGCCAGATGACGTAGGTTGTCGCCGGTGCTGACTTCGATGAATTCCATTGGCGACTATTTACGTCAACAGGCGACAGGTACTGCTGTCAAAACCGGAGGCCAAAATGACGTGAATTGCCTTCAGTTGTCGCCAACAGGGTCGTAGCTTGTTGCGGGTGGACGTAGGTTGACTTCGGTTGTCACCTGTGTGGTCGGAGGTTGTCGCCTGTGTGGTCGTAAGTTGTCATAGGTGCGGTCGTAGGTGGACGTCCTAGTTGCGACGATTGGGTCGCCGGTTGTCGGTCGATTTCCGTCGACTTGGTGGTAGGTTGTTGCTGCTTGTCGTAGACATTGTCGTGGGGAACCAGTCGCCGGTTTTTTGGCAGTCGCCGGCAGTCGCCTAAAAAAAATCGCCTAAGTGGAACAAGCTCTTTATTATTCTCTCACAAAATGCTGGAGTAACTCAGCAGGTCAGGCAGCATCTCGGGAGAGAAGGAATGGGTGACGTATGCCATTCCTTCTCACCCGAGATGCTGCCTGACCTGCTGAGTTACTCCAGCATTTTGTGAATAAATACCTTCGACTTGTACCAGCATCTGCAGTTATTTTCTTATACTCTTTATTATTCTCTCTCATCTGCCCTTCAGGACTGATCCAAGGGTCTGGAGGTAACAATGCTAACTGCTGCAAGACTTATCTTGGCATCATGTTAAATATTTGGGAAATAGATTCTCCATCTCAACTTAAACCTGAATTTCTATCATTCCATTTCATGACCTCTGGGCATGCAAGGACTTAATTACAGAAGCACATTTGGAAGTCAATGTTGTCATACTACAAATGAAAATTCTGGTAAAAGCCAAACTATATATCTTTCAAAAGTGTGACGTTGAAACTGTATATTTAGCAGGACATGGGGATATCCTCGAAATAGTATGCAAAGATCCGCTACGGTCACCTGGGATCCAGGATGAGCTAGCCAATTAGATACAAATGAATACGGTGGCGCAGCGGTAGAGCTACTACCTTGCAGCACAAGACACCTGGGTTCGATCCTGACTAGGGGTGCTTGTCCATACGGAGTATGTATGTTCTCTCCGTGACCTGCATCGGTTTTCTCTGAGACTGTAGGTCTGCAACTAGTGGTGTGCCACAGGGATCGGCACTGGGTCCACTATTGCTTGTTACTTATATTAATGATTCATACAAGAATGCACATGGCATGGACATGAAACGTGTAGTTGACACCAAAATTGATGATATAGTGGACAGTGAAGAAGTTTATCTCCTCAAGCCTTAAGTTTAGAAGGTTATAATGGGATCTTTAAATTGTGAGCAAACTTAGACCACATGGTATTGGGGGATGGGTATTGACATGGATAGAGAACTCGTTGGCAGACAGGAAGCAGAGTATGAATTGACGGGTCCTTTTCAGAATGGCAGGCAATGACTAGTGGGGTGCCACAAGGCTCAGTGCTGGGACCCCAGTTATTTACAGCATATATTAACGATTCAGACGAAGGAATTAAATGTAACATCTCCAGGTTTGCGGATGACACAAAGCTGGGTGGCAGTGTGAGCTGCGAGGAGGATGCTATGAGGCTGCAGGGTGACTTGGATAGGTTGGGACAGTGGGCAAGATACATGGCAGATGCAGAATAATGTGGATAAATATGAGGTTATCCACTTTGGTGGCAAGAACAAGGCAGCAGATTATTATCTGAACGGTAGATACACAAAAAGCTGGAGTAACTCAGCAGCATCTTTGGATAGAATTCCTTCTCTCCAGAGATGCTGCCTGTCCCGCTGAGTTATTCCAGCTTTTTGTGTCTATCTTTGGTTTAAACCAGCATCTGCAGTTCCTTCTTTCACATTATCTGAATGGTGTTAGATTAGGAAAAGAGAAGGGGCAACGAGACCTAGGTGTCATTGTACATCAGGCACTGAAAGTAAGCATGCAGGTACAACAGGCAGTGAAGAATGCTAAAGGCATGGTGGCCTTCATAGCGAGAGGATTTGAGTATAGAAGCAAGGAGGTTCTACTACAGTTGTACAGGGCCCTGGTGAGAACTCACCTGGAGCATTGTGTGCAGGTTTGGTCTCCTAATTTGAGGAAGGACATTCTTGTTATTGAGGGAGTGCAGCGTAGGTTCACCAGATTAATTCCAGGGATGGCAGGACTGACACATGATGAAAGAATGGATCGACTGGGCTTATATTCACTGGAATTTAGAAGGGTGAGAGGGGATCCCTTAACAAACATATACAATTCTTAAGGGATTGGACAGGCTAGATGCAGGAAAAATGTTCTCCGTGTTGGGGGAGTCCAGAACCAGGGGTCACAGTTTAAGAATAAAGGGTAGGCCATTTAGGACTGAGATGAGGAAAAACTTTTTCACCCAAAGAGTTGTGAATCTGTGCAATTCTCTGCCTCAGAAGGGGGTCAGGAGAGTCAGGGGGTTTTGGGGAGAAGGCAGGAACGGGGTACTGATTGAGAATGATCAGCCATGATCACATTGAATGGCGGTGCTGGCTCGAAGGGCTGAATGGCCTAGTCCTGCACCTATTGTCTACCTGCACCTAGAACAGAGAAATCTTGGGATGCAAATATATTATTCCATCAGCAAAGCAACAATAATGAAGAAACTTATTCTGGTAATAATCCCGAGGACATTCATTTGAGATAGCATTGGAAGGGCACAGTCGGGGGAACTGCTAGTTTCAACTGATTCAACCATTCTTTAAGAGAATTGATGGTGTCCCTAGTCTGGAAGAAAGATGGAAGGATTAATAAGGGATAATAGTCTGTGGTTGGGAAATTACTGGAGTTTCAAGCAGTGTGTAAAATAGCTGAAAACTTTTAGTGCAGCAGTGACAGCCAGCATTGCTTTCCAAAGTATAAGTCACGTCCAATGAATGAGATTAATTCTTTTTCCTCTCAGGTGACAAGGGAACAATATGTCCTCAAGACATTCTTCAGAGAATGGTTCGATCACACCTGAATTAATGGAAGCAGTTCTTGGCACATTTCCTTAAAAGCATGTCTGGCAATTTAAATGGGAGTAGTGAAGTCATGGGTGATGTCAGGGTCAAGGGTGTTCGGTGTGAATTTTGGGTGGAGTGTATATATTAACGGATATCTTTTCTATCCTTAAATCATGCCTACTTTAATAGCCTCATGCTTAATCAGCTCCACAAATGGCCTTCTGGCTTATGGATTCTCATGCCTTGTAGTGAATCAATGGAATCCATGTGTCCTTGTAGCATCTCTCACCGTCCCATTTCCAAATAAAACTTTTCCAACAACTAGGTAGACACAAAATGCTGGAGCAACTCAGCGGGTCAGGCAGCATCTCCGGAGAGAAGGAATAAGTGACCTTTCGGGTCGAGTCCCTTCTTCAGACTGATGTCAGTTGAGTGGGCGGTACAGAAATAAAATGTAGTCGGAGACGGTAAGACTGGTGGGAGAACTGGGAAGGGGGAGGGGATGGAGAGGGATAGCAAGGGCTACTTGAAGTTAGAGAAGTCAATGTTCATACCGCTGGGGTGTAATCTGCCCAAGCAAAATATGAGGTGCTGTTCCTCCAAATTGCGCTGGGTCTCACTCTGACAATGGAGGAGGCCCAGAATAGAAAGGTCAGTTTGGGAATTGGAGGGGGGAGTTCAAGTGTTGAGCAACTGGGAGATCAGGTAGGTTTAGGTGGACTGAGCGGAGGTGTTCAGTGAAACGATCGCCAAGTCTGCATTGGTCTCGCCGATATATAGGAGTCCACACCTAGAACAGCGGATACAGTGGATGAGGTTGGAGGAGGTGCAAGTGTACCTCTGCCTCACCTGAAAAGATTGTCGGGGTCCTTGGAGGTCAACCAGAATCTCGGGAAAACATGGATAGGTGACGTTTTGGGTCGGGATCTATGTTCAGACATTGGAGTAAGAGGGAGAAAGCTGGACGGAAGGTGGGGGGGGGGGGGGACAAAGCCTGGCAAGTGATAGGGGGATATGGATGAGGGGATTTGTGATAGGCAGATGAGCGGACAAAGGTCGGATATGAAAAGACAAAAGGGTTGAGATGAAAAATGAGGATAGAAGAGGTGTGAAATATGAAGCCAGAGGAAGGTAGACAGTAGACAATAGGTGCAGGAGGAGGCCATTCGGCTCTTCGAGCCAGCACCGTCATTCGCTGTGATCATGGCTGATCATTCTCAATCAGTACCCTGTTCCTGCCTTCTCCCCGTATCCTTTGACTCCGCTATCTTTAAGAGCTCTATCTAACTCTCTCTTGAAAGCATCCAGAGAATTGGCCTCCACTGGCTTCTGAGGCAGAGAATTCCACAGATTCACAACTCTCTGACTGAAAAACCTGTTCCTCATTTCCATTCTAAATGGCCCACCCCTTATTCTTAAACTGTGGCCCCTGGTTCTGGACTCCCCCATCATCGGGAACATGTTTCCTGCCTCTAACCTATCCAATCCCTTAATAATCTTATATGTTTCAATAAGATCCCCTCTCATCCTTCCAAATTCCAGTGTATACATATATAGTTGTGGGGGGATGGGGTAGAAAAGGGGCAGTTGTGAACTGAGGGGGGTGGGGGGGGGGGTGGAGAAGAAAAAGGAGGGGGCGTTTATAGATCAGACACCTTAAATTAAGAATTCAATGTTCATACCATTGGGTTATGAGCTATCCAAGTGGAATACTGTTCCTCCATTTTGGGTGCATCAGAGGCTTTGATACTTGCATTCCACTACGTTAGGTTACCAAACTATTTGCCCGCCTGTCCTGCATCACCTGCCCACGTTTGGCAGAGTGTGCAGATCTCATTTTTGTCTCAGCCATCTCTGCAGTGGGCTGGAGGCAAGGCATTCACAACCCTGTCAACTGCCAGAGTAGAAAAACACTTTTGGTGTCAGTGGTGCAATGCCATTCAATTAAGTAATGCACTGCACAGTTTTTGCTGAAGCCTCTTAGCTATTGCCTACACATAAACGTCCATATTTTGCATCCAACACATAAGACCATCGAGTATAACCAATTTTGGAAACCTAATGGCAACTAAATATGGTGATTATAAACAAACCAAACGTGGAGACTATGGCAGGATTGCCGGCCCAATACATTGATACAGTATTCCAGAATAACAGGTTCATAGACCATTGGGGTATACATAATGTGGCATAATGAATATATATTTTTAATAGTTTCTCATGAGGCTGATAGATTTGCCGTCAGCAGAGATGATTAGTGACAGCATTATATGATTGTATTAATAGGTCCAAGAGCATTTTTTCCTAGCCTTTTCACATACGTACAAAAGAACAAAAAAATCTACACTTTTCTGTAAAAGGCTACTGGCTAATTTCTTCAATAGCTATCCATTTATGCAAATCGAGGAGCTATTTCAGAAGTGATTATTCTCAAGTTAAACAAATTTAGAAAGTATTACTCTGAATTTGTGACCTTTAATCTTAAAAAGCCACATTAAGTGTTAGAAAGTCTATTACTGAATACAGACTAGGTACTTCACAGTATTTCATGCCACACATTTGTGCAGGTCATAAAATTTCAGAAAGTCACCCAGGTAACTAATTCAAATGGTAATTGAGCACATATTAATTCAGTGGTAATGCAGTCCATATTTTATTGCTGACAAGTGCCAACAGGAACACAAAGTGAAAACACAATTCTATTCCATTTGAGAACAGAAACTTGAGCTCCTAACAACTGCCTGATGCGATTGCAGTACACATTTCTGTTGCCAACTTTTGCACAGCAGAGCGGGGCGGCACGATGGCGCAGCGGTAGAGGTGCTGCCTTACAGCGAATGCAGCACCGGAGACCCGGGTTCCATCCCGGCTACGGGTGCTGTCTGTACGGAGTTTGCACGTTCTCCCCGTGACCTGCGTGGGTTTTCTCCGAGATCTTCGGTTTCCTCCCACATTCCAAAGATGTACAGGTTTGTAGGCTAATTGGCTTGGTAAATGTAAAACAAAATTGTCCCTGGTGGGTTTGGGATAGTGTTAATGTGTGGGGATCGCTGGTCGGCGTGGACCCGGTGGGCCGAAGGGCCTATTTCCGCACTGTATCTCTAAACTAAACTAAACTAAACAAAGACAAAAAAAAATCTTTACTTGATTAATCTGTGTTTGAAGAGAATCCCTTATTACAGGCCAAATTACTGGTAGCTTTGTGATTAAATTATTGAGTTAACAGCCCAAAAATTTCAGACAAAGATTAAAAATCAAATCCCACCATGGCAGTTTATTTCATACTTTTCCTAAATCAATCTGCAAATTAAAAAGTTATAAATTTGCCCGATTGTTATAAACAAAAACACATTTAGCTCACTAATGTCAGTCATGGAAGGGAAATAGCTCAATCCATTTAGTAGAATTGCTTGATGTAGAATGGTGTGGGGAACCAGTGGAAAATAACTTGATAGTGTACCCCATGGAAGGCTGCCACACAATAGTTCATGTCAGCAAAGATAGGCGGAAGTGGCGGCGCCTAACGGCTGCGGCTCGCTAGCAGTCTGTTCGTCTTTTTTCCTTTTTTTTGTTGTGTGTCGGTGTTGGGATGGTTTTTTTTTTTTTTTTTTGGTTGTGTATGTGTGGGGGGTGGTGGTGTGGGGGGGGGGTGGTGGTGTGGGTGGGGTGGGGCTCGGCTGCGGGACTTTACATCGCCCGGTGCGGCTTGGCCGCGGGGCCTTCCATCGCCCGGTGCGGCTCGGCCGCTGGACTTAACATCACCCGGCGCGGCTCGGCCGCGGGGCCTAACATCGCTGGTGCGGCTCGGCCGCTGGACTTAACAGTGCCCGGTGCGGCTCGGCCGCGGGGCCTAACATCGCACAGCGTCGCTTGGCCGCGGGGCCTAACATCGCTGGTGCGGCTCGGCCGCTGGACTTAGCGGTGCCCGGTGCGGCTCGGCCGCGGGGCCTAGCATCGCACGGCGCGGCTCGGCCGCGGGACTTAGCTGCGCACAGCTCGGCCGCGGGGCCTTCCGTCGCCCGGCTCGGCCGCGGGATGTTTAAGCGCCCGGTGCGGCTCGGCCGCGGGGACTTCCATCCCCTTGCGGGGACTGTGCGGGTCGGTCGGGGACGAGCTGTCTGTCCGTGGGCGTGGGGAAGAGAGTGGAAGTTTTGTTGCCTCCATCACAGTGAGGGGGTGTTTGGAGTCACTGTGATGGACGTTTGTGTTGGGGTCATGTGTCTTGTGTTCTTTTTTGTGTATGACTGCTATGTAATTTCGTTCGGTACCTTGGTACCGAATGACAAATAAAGCTCTGTTGAACTGTTGAAAGAGTTAGTTACCTGATTAATCAATGGATATTTATTGTCAAATATGCAATTAAACATTACATAATGTCATCAGGTCATGCGTGATGGGAGTAGATTTTGGCCATTCGGCTCATCAAGTCTACTCTGCCATTCAATCATGGCTGACCTATCTCTCCCTCTCAACCCCATTCTCCTGCCTTCTCCCCACAGCCCCTGACATGCGTACCACGAGCTTACTTGGGATTTCTTTTGATATGTAGATGGTATGATATTAATGGTATCACATGCTGTTGTTCATTTTTTAAAGTGGAATTTTATAAAGACCCCTTTGTCTTAAATATATTGACACCATTTAAATTACGGTGGTTTGCACTGGTGACTTGTTCACCTTCTATGGAAGTGAAGCTAATAAGTTTTAAAAAAGCATTGGAGTAACTCAGCAGGTCAGGCAGCATCTCTGAAGATCATCATCATCATATCATATATATGGGCGGCACGGTGGCGCAGCGGTAGAGTTGCTGCTTTACAGCGAATGCAGCGCCGGAGATTCGGTTTCGGTTTCCTCCCACACTCCAAAGTCGTACAGGTATGTAGGTTAATTGGCTGGGTAAAATGTAAAAATTGTCCCTAGTGGGTGTAGGATAGTGTTAATGTACGGGGATCACTGGGCTGCACGGACTTGGAGGGCCAAAAAGGCCTGTTTCCGGCTGTGTATATATGATATGATATACAGCGCGGAAACAGGCCTTTTCGGCCCACCAAGTCCGCGCCGCCCAGCGATCCCCGCACACTAACACTATTAACACTATCCTACACACTAGGGACAATTTTTACATTTACCCAGCCAATTTACCTACATACCTGTACGTCTTTAGAGTGTGGGAGGAAACAGAAGATCTCGGAGAAAACCCACGCAGGTCACGGGGAGAACGTATAAACTCCTTACAGTACAGCACCCGTAGTCAGGATCAAACCTGAGTCTCCGGCGCTGCATTCGCTGTAAAGCAGCAACTCTACCGCTGCACTACCGTACCATGGATAGGTGATGTATTGGGTCAGGACCTTTTCCAGGCTGTTTTTTTCTCAATCATAGGGGGCGTGGCTGCGTTCTGCAGCTGCGGCTCACCGGCAGTCTCTCTGTCTTTTTTTTGTTGTTGTCTTTGTTATCGTTTAAATGTTTCTTTTGATTTATTTTTAACTCTGTATATGTGAGGGGTGGTGGGGGGGTGGGGGAAACCTTTATTTCTAATCTCCTCCTCAACGGAGATGCGACCTTTACCGTGTTGTGGCTCCGTTCGTGCTACGGCCTAACACCGTGGAGTTGGCAGCCTCCAGTTGGGATCAACCTTGAAGACTCCGGTCGCAGGGCCTGGACTTACCATCTCGGAGGCTTCGGCCGTGGGCCCTGCAGACCGCAACATCGGGAGCTCGCAGGTCCCTGGCTGGCAACCGGCTTTCGGGAGCTCCAGCCGTAGCAGCTTCGACCACCCCGAAGCGCGAGGTTTGATTGACCCGCTCGCAGTCCCCTCATCGCCCTGCGTGGCCTGGCGCGGCACTTTCCATCGCCCGGTGGGGGCTCAGGACCTTCATCGGCCTGCTCGGCTCGGCCCTGGGACTTTCCATCGCCCGGTGGGGGCTTCAAAAGTCGGGAGCCTCGATCGCCTCGTGGCACCACGGGAGAAGAATGAGGAGGAGATAAGACTTTTCTTTGCCTTCCATGCCTGGAGCAATCACTGTGATGGCTGTTTGTGTTAAAAATTGTAATTGTGTGTCTTGTGTTCTTTATTGTCTACTGCCGGACCCTGACGTGAGAGGACGCTGGCGCTATTTGTTTGCCGCTTCTCCGTTAGGATAGTTTGTCTGTTTGTTTTTATGTCTTGACTGTTTTTGTAAAGCGTCTTTGAGCATTTGGAAAAGCGCTATAAAAAATAAATGTTTATTATATTATTATTATATGCACTCAAATTGGGTTAATAACGATAACAAATGTTAACATGTCTTATTTGCTTTTGACTTCTCCCATACCAGGTCAAAAGACAAGAATTGGTCAAGCAGGGAAAGATGTCTGCTCCTACAAATTATCCACGATGTTCGTATGTAGTGTGACATCAGTATTCCTGCAAAACAGGCTTATGCAACAAAATCAGTCCATGACTTGCAGAGAAATTGCTCTGGCACTTTTGGCAGATGAGCAACTGCACGGACAAAGAAACAGAGCCAAAATTTGAGCTAGCCAACGAGGATTAAAATACTACTGCTGGATGGAAGGTATCCAAGACTAGAAATGCTGGCATACTATTAAAAATTCCATTGTCGCTGCACAGATTTTGAAAGCGGCTGCTTACGCTGAACTCAGAGAGCCTAACAGATCTAAAATGTTGCCAAATAAGGATTTGCCTCAAAAGCCTCTTAAAATGGCAACTCAATCAGGTCAGATTCCATGAGTCAATACCCTGTATTTCTCTCTTATTTTGGTAGCATAAATTACACCAGGACTTCCTGGGTCAATATTCTGGCAACTGGAACAGGGAAGTGGATTTTACGTTGGGGAAATATAAAACTGCAGATGCTCGAATCGGAGTCAGTCAAGCAGCATCTGTGGAAAGAGAAAACTAATGCTTTGGATCTTTACAAAGGTTCATTGCAGATGTGCAATTTAAATTGGCATGATGGCTGGCACAAACGTCATGGGCCGAACGGCTTACCCTGTGCTGAACTGTTTGGGTTTAAAAAGGAGCCAAGCCCTTCTTCAGAGGGGAAAAAAACAGCAAACAAGCCAACTTTTTTCATGGTGATAAACTGGGCCAGGTATAGTTATGGGAATTAATTGAAGATAAACCCGAGATGAAAATTGGAACTTTCACACAGAGTGATTCAATTCAGAAAGACAGTAAAATATAACCTACATTTCAAAACCAATACACTAAAAATCAAAAGACGGCACTGCAGCAACTGAGCAGGATAGATGATGTTTCGGGTCGGGACTCTTCTTCAGACTCTGATGGGTCTGAAGAAAGGTCCCAACCCGAAAAGTCACCTATCCATGTCCTCCAGAGATGCTGCATGTCCTGCTGACCTATTCCAGCACTTTGTGCCTTATTTGTGAACCAGCATTTACAAATCCCCATTCCTATACTAAAAATCCAATTCTGCTAATTTTCAAGTGAAGTTCTTCTAGATCAAAGCTACATAGAACATTACAGCTTACAGAACAGCACAACAGTCCCATCAGCACGCAATACTTTGCCTACCAGAACACCAATTTACGCTAATCTTATTTGTCTGTACATGGTCGACCTCCCTCTGCTCCTGTTCAGGTATCTAACCAAGCATCTCTTAAAGTAGCGAATCAAAGCTCTCAGGGTTTTAAATAATTGAATTTAAAACTTTTATTTAAGTGATTTAGAAACTGCCAAAATATTGCTGTGAACTAAATATTTTTAATTCACAAAATGCTGGAGTAACTCAGCAGGTCAGGCAGCATCTCAGGAGAGAAGGAATGGGTGACGTTTCGGGTCGAGGGTCTCGACCCGAAACGTCACCCATTCCTTCTCTCCTGAGATGCTGCCTGACCTGCTGAGTTACTCCAGCATTTTGTGAATAAATACCTTCGATTTGTACCAGCATCTGCAGTTATTTACTTATACTAAATATTTTTAATTGATGCCTGTAATACAAATCATCAAGGAAATGTTCTGGCTGTTTCGTGATGCATTGATCAACTGAACTTTGTAATTATTGTTTCTTGGACAATATATCTATGGGAATCAAAATGCTGACAAAATGTCAGTGGTTAGGGTAGGCCACACCTAATTTAGTTCTCATACTGCAGGATAAAGTGCATCGGACCACTAGAGGGCACAAAATTGGTAGATATCGCCAGTGAGGAAAACACCGTAAGAAACATTTGCAGTTACACAAGTGCAGTTACACAGTTAAACAAGTGAAGTTACACAAAAATCGATTTTGCAGGGGAAACAGAGCGGTGGGTACTTGGCTCTTGTATTCAATTCAATGCTTGAGTAGTTGACAGAAAATCACATCTCAGGCAGTAATTCTCAGACCATACAGCAACACCTCTGCAAAATGATCCTTCACTATTCAGTCAGCTAAATTCACACCAAGATCAAAGATCTTTTAACATTTCCCATACAAGGAGAAATTAACAAAAAAAGAGACAGTGCAGTATTTTTCACATTTAACATCAAGTCTTTAATCTAAATTCAACCCACCTTTCTTGAGATTCTCAATGCAGTTTTGTAATTAGGTATGAAGGGCAATCTTGTTCACAAACTACAGAAAACTGATGTAGGTAGAGTCGCATTGCTATTCTATTGCATTACTGGAGCAAAGCACAGCAGGCTTAAAACATGTTCACAACTGCAGCGGCTGATGCCGACAATCGGCGTACAAAAAGCAACCTTTTAAAATTGTCAATAGTCGCCACTCAATAAAACACGAGACATGCAACAAAAAAACCCCACGATTTGAGCCAGCCCTCCCTTGACAAACATTTCGGCTTATTTTAAGCAGTGATCAAACGGCTAAGAGATTTAAACTAATTTGAATGGGACGCAATATACCTTGAAACAAAGCAATGATTTCAAAACAAAACAATGAAAGTGAAGATCTTACGACAGAAGACATTACATTACAGCTGCTTCAATCTAGTTTACAGAGATAAAACTAATGAGCATCCTACCTTTCAACAATTATTGCTATAGAAATGCTACTATTTGGTATCTCTTGCAGATGTCTTTATCTCTTTGGTGCAGCTTCTGCAGTGATTGTTTACTAGAATAAAACTCCAGGTCTAAAGTATACTAGTCACTCGAAAACAATATAACTAACCACTGGAACTGAAGTTGATGCCATGAACATACATCAGAATTAGAGAAAAGGTGACAACCAACAGTAAAATATTAAATAGTATATGGCAAACATGAATTACTTCAGGCTCATTAGAACTAATTAAAAGATTTCAGACACAATATCAACACCTACTTTCAGTAATGCTGGAATCAGACTGAAATAGCCGCCGTTTTTTCTGCCATCAATAAAGACCAATTTCTATCTTGAAAGATATTCCCCAGGAGGAACTCTGTAACCTATCTATTCTCTTGGTACGATGGATGAAGTCAAAGGACGTGACTCTTATAAATTCCCACAAATGCACCACAGAAAGCATACTTTCTATGTTGGGTTGCATCAGTTTGGTTTGTGAACAACTCTGCCCAAGACCGCAAGAAATTGCAGAGTTGTTGATGTAGCTTAGTCCATCACTCAGACCAGACTTCCCACCAATAATTCCATCTACACTTCACGCTGCCTAGTACAAGCAGCCAATATAATCAAAGACTTATCCCACCCCAGTCATTCCTCCTCCTCCTTGCTCCCATTCAGAAGGTACAGAAGTTTAAAAGCACACACCACCAGACTCGGGAACAGCTTCTTCCCTTCTGTTATCAGGCTTCTGAAGGTCATTCCCAATGCTAGGGTGGTGTCTGATTCACCTCTACCACATTGTGGTCATTTGACTTTGTCTGTGGAACTAATGCACAACAATGCTGAGAACAATATTTTGCACTCTGTGTCCTTCCCTTTCCTCTACCTCATGTACTTGAGTTTGACGTGATTGTATTTACATAGCAATAACCTTGTATGGTCTTAGTCATCCTTGTATAAATTAAAGCAGGATAAATGAATGAATGAATGAATGACTCAGGTACTGGAAAACAGAAATAATGACCAAAGAACTGTTAGGAAAAATGTACCATGATTTACAATTTGACAATATTGTATTTGCCCAAGCCATAGTTTATGGATACAATTTCAAGAGTTAAACAAAAGCCATGCAGAATTAGCAGTTAAATGAAAATAACTTTCATTTAAACCTAGGACAGAGTGGGGGTGGGGTTCAGGAGAAAAATACTGATCAAATAACCCAGACAGTTCAAGGCAGAACTGACAATAGTGAAGGTGGAGTGTAAAAGGAGCAAGAATACTAAAGTATTTTTGTACATGGAGTAAACCTAAAGTGGCTGTTGGCACTGGGAAATTGGGAGGGGAGGGCGAAAAAGTGGTGACATGCAGGGGAGGTTTATTTACCAGAATGATGCTTGGCTCAGGGGCCATCAGGTACAAGGAGAGTTTAGTTTATTTATTTTTAGTTTAGAGATACAGCGTGGAAACAGGCCCTTCGGCCCACCGGGTCCGCGCCGACCAGCGATCCCCACACATTAACATTATCCTACACTCACTAGGGACAATTTTTACATTTACCAAGCCAATTAACCCACAAACCTGTACGTCTTTGGAATGTGGGTGGAAACCGAAGATTTTGGAGAAAGCCCGCCCGCGCAGGTCACGGGGAGAACGGATAAACTCCGTGCAGACAGCACCCGAAGTCGGGATCGAACTCGGGTCTCCGGCGCTGCATTCGCTGTAAGGCAGCAACTCTACCGCTGCGCCACCGTGACCTCCCTGAAGAGGTTGGACAACCTTTCATTATTTTCTTTGGTACACCAGAGGGCGAGAGGAGACCAGATTGAAGTTTCTAAAATTATGAGAGGTACAGACATGGTAGACAGTCAGAACCTATCTCCCAGGATAGAAATATCAAATACTATAAGGCCAGGGGGAAAGTTTAAAGGAGACATGCAAGGCAAGTATTTTTTGTACTCCACCTAATTTAATTTAGAGATATAGCACAGAACAGAGTCTTTGGCCCATCGAGTCCATGTCAATCATTGATCATCCGTTCAAACTAGTTCTATATTATCCCACTTGTGCATCCACTCCCTACGTACTAGGACCAATTAACCTACAAACTAGTTCAACTTTGGAATGTGGGAGGAAATTAAGACACAAGGAGGAAAACCACATAGTCACAGGAAGAACATGCAAATTCCATACACACAGCACCCAATGTCAGGATCGAGCTCTGGTCTCTGATGCTGCCAGGCAGCAACTCTATCAGGTGCACCACTGCGCTGCTGGTCGAGTAAAGAGGATTCTCACAAAAACGACAGTGGAAATGCTTAAAGGCCAGGGTTTTCTGCAGCAGCGTACATTGAAGAACATTCAGCAAGCTCAGTTTTGACACAAAGTGTTGGAGTAACTCAGCGGGTCAGGCAACATCCCAGAGAGTTGGGATAGGTGATGTTGAGTCGGGAACCTTGTTCATACTAATTATCACAATCAGTCTGAAGGGTCCCAACCCGAAAGATCACCAATCCACAACATCCAAAGATGCTGCCTGACCCGTTAAGTTACTACAGCAGTCTTTTTCTTGTAAACTAGCTTCTTCAGTTCCTTGTATCTACATCTTAGTTTTAAAATGTTTATAAAAAGTTAAAGTTGTAAGTTAGTCAGTCAATATTTCAGTGTTCCAGCCACCAGAGGTCATCTGGCCCATTTAATCTCATTGATAGAAACAGCTCAACTACAAGAATATTCTCAAGTTGGACTACTTTTGAAACCCATTACCCACTATGCCAGTACAGTGGCAGTGCTTTAATAGTGCCTATTCTGCCCGGCCAGGTGAAATGATATCATCCTTTCGATGTGTAGGAAGGAAATGCAGATGCCGGTTATACACCGAAGATAGACGCAAAATGCTGGAGTAACTCAGCAGGGCAGGCAGCATCTCTGGAGGGAAGGAATGGGCGACGTTTCGGGTTGAGACCCTTCTTCAGACCGAGAGTCGGGGAGAGGGAATCTAGAGATGTGGAAGTGAAATGTGTGAAAAATGGCAGATCAAAGCAGACGAAAAGGAAATGTAGAATGGATCATTGTTTGCTGAGAGGAAGGCGACAAGGAGGAATACAATCAGTAAAATTAATCAGAAGGACAGTAAAACAAGTTGGAGAACGAGAGTGAGGGAGGGATGTAAAGAGAGGTAAAACAAGAGTTACTTGAAGTTAGAGAAATCAATACATGAATACTGTTCTCTAAACCTGGTTATTTATATCAAACAATTACGAGTTATGTTATTACATACAAGGCCTATTGAGTGTTTATTCCATGTTCAGTTACAGGCAAGTAGCATCGCTGTCAATACATTTGAATGAAATTGTCACAGTTTCACGTGTAGCCATACATAACAATTGACATTTTTATGCTATTATGTCACTATTTGTTACAGAGGAAAGTTTTTGCAATTTGTGCATAACAAGCTTTTACATAAAATGCAGGACTAACTCAGCGGGTAAGGGAGCATCCCGGGAGAACTTGGATAGCTGATGTTTCGGGTTGGGACCTTTCTTCAGGCTGGGTGCGCAATTCACACTAAGACACTGTCTGAAAGATTTTACACTGTTGAGAATTATATACTGATTGTTCGACTCAATGGACAAAGTGGTCCATCAAATCAGAATTTTTATTCAGTTATAAACAATAAGTGCAATTACGAATAATTGTTCACAATTGCACTCAGCATGCCACATTATACTTGTCATTGGTGGCGATCTTTGAATGGCTTCCTATAAAAGAGGCTGCCATTCATGTGGGGCATTACAGCCTGCTGCTTTTATGTAAGTTTGTTCTACTTTATAGACAGCGATGGTTTTGGAAATGCAGTCATAATTTCAAAATCTTTTGGCAATGATTTGCTATGGTCAATAAGAACAGGAAATCTTTGTCTGAGAAGAGTCAAGCGTCATGGATTTAACCTTCAGATTAAAAGTAAAAGTTCAAAACTATTCCAAGATGTGCGATTTACACTGAGCATTAGGACGCCTTTTACTCCCTGCGTAAAACACGTTTCTGAATGCAAGAAATGGGCTGAATTCACCGGCAGATACTAAAGTTACTTAAATCCACAAAGTTCAATCCACAAAGACCAAGATTCATTTTGAACTTTGCCTTGCATATATTGGCAACTCATACAGTTTATGTCTTTATCTCCGCTGACAGAAAAGCATAGGATAAATTACCTCCACATTGCTAAATTTTAATTTTCATGAGGCGTTTTAGTTTAGTTTAGTTTAGAGATACATCACGAAAACAGGCTCTTCGGCCCACCGGGTCCGCACCAACCAGCGATCCCTGCACATTAACACTATCCTACACCCATTAAGGACAATTTTTACATTTACCAAGCCAATTACCTACAAACCTGTATGTCTTTGGAGTGTGGGAGGAAACCAAAGATCTCGGAGAAAACCCATGCAGGTCACAGGGAGAACGTACAAACTCCTTACAGACAGCACCCATAGTCGGGATCGAACCCGGGTCTCCGACGTTGCATTCGCTGTAAGACGGCAACTCTACTGCTGCGCCACCGTGACTGTTTTGGTTTTGAAATATTCCACGTATTGAGAAAATGGTAAGATAGCAATATACTGACCATGTTATTAGACCAAAGTAATTGTGAGACACTTGGCAGAGCATAGAGATGGGGCAGCTTACCAAAGTGGGGTCAAGATTTACTTATAAAAAATTACAATTATACAAAGGAGCGTCGGTCAGCCACACAAAACCTAACTAATTGTAATTAAGAAGTGTTTTGACCCAAAAGGTCACCCATTCCTTCTCTCCAGAGATGCTGCCTGAGTTACTCCAGTATTTTGTGTCTAATTGTAATTACTTGTTTTGAGTGAATGAAACTACCTCATTGAAGTTAACTTGAAAGTGACACTAAACACATTCTATTAACATGGCCACTCACCAGCCTCTTCTAGCTTATCATTCTATTGACAAATCTACGATCTTGATTCTGAAGGAGTTATCATGTACAAAAGAAGCCTAAGACTTGTATCCACAAGGTTTCTTACATTCCACATTCAATACAGAGTAATTAATGCGAGCAGCTGGTTGAATTTTACCACTTCATTTATGTAAAAGAGCCATCAGTTTACTGAAGTACTTGAAAACAAAGCTTTCTTTTACGACTGCTGTGGGTGTTTTACACGGCTGCCTTTTGATGTGCAGTTTCCAAATAACTTGTGGCATTATTACATTGAATGTGCCAATTCATTACGCTGGCAGATTCATTTCTTCTCAGCTGATCTTCACAAATCCATCTTAATTTGGTACAGTTTTTAAAAACTGAGAAACAAAAAGATCTAAAGTGCAAAAGTCAAAAAGCCCCGTCTCACGGACTAGTGAATGGTGACTTAGCAACATGGGTTCGATCCTGATTTCTGGCGCTGTGTATAGTTCATGTTTTCTCAGTGACAATGTCGTTTTCTGGGGGTGCTCTGGCTTGTTCCACCTCCAAAGACAAGCAAGGAAGTCTAATTGGCCATTGCCAATTGCCACTAGAGCAATAGGGGAGTGGTAGACGCCAGCAGCTGGTAGGTATAGGAGAGTGGGGAGAATTAAATGATTAGTGAAGTATTAGTGCAAATGAGTACCTGATAGCTGGCACAGACACAGTGGGCCAAAGGGCCCTTTTTACATTCTGTATGACTCGTAGCTTAGTCACGTTTTTAAAAAAAATACAGGGTTGAAGCAGGCCCTTCGGACCACTGAGTCAACGCAGACCATCAATCACCCGTTCACACTAGCTCTATGCTATACCACTTTTCAAAAGTTCATAAGTTATCGGAGTAGAATTAGGCCATTTGGTCCATCAAGTCTACTCTGCCATTCAATCATGGCTGATCTATCTATCCCTCTCAAACCAATTTTCCTGCCCTCTCCCCATAACCCTTAGCACCTGTACTAATAATCAAGGAGAACAAACAAATGCTGAGATTGTGTTCAACTGTAATCTAATCATATGCAGAGAGTAATATTCCACAGAGGTTCACAAGTAAAATTCAGACCAAAAATTGAAATTGATACCTTCGCAGAATGGTGGCCTAAATCGTGAAAGTTGCATGTGTGAAGGCAGAGTCATTTTGGGAGGGAATTCATTATTACGGTGCCTGGCAGACAGAAGGAAGGATGCACAGAAAGCCAGTAATCAGGAGAATGGAAGGCAGAGAAGTTAAAGTGCTGAAGATACTCAGATTAGGCAACATCTCCAGCAAGAGAGTCAACTTTTCAGGTGGTTGAGGTTTCTTTAGATCTGGGGAAGAGGAAACAAGTATTTAGATTGCAAAGAGGGTAGATGGGGAGGGATGGAGATACTAAAAAGGGAATGTTTGTATCATCTGGACACCAAGGTTGTTCAGGTGACACAGATGTTGTTGCCCTCAGAGAGGCAATGAATGTTTATTGATCACAATGGATTTGCTCGTAGCAGTGTAAAGAGATATGAATAAACACAAATGAGAATAACAAAGCAAAACTGTGCAATGCACAAACAGAGGCACTTTGAAGCCATGAATGACACTACACAAATGCTAGTCTTTTTCGTTCAATCTTTCTGTCCGTCTTCTATTATGGAAAATAAAGTTGTTTTTTAGCGGGGGTGGGGTAAGGAGAGGAAGCAGAGAAAAGACAGGGTATCGAGCTCTCTGCATTATGGCAAGGCCAAAAAAGGGAGCGAACTGTTCTACATTTTAGATTTTGGGCTCCCAGAGCTAAGAAACGACAACATGGTCAGAGAGGATGTGGAAGATACGAGCAATAGGGATGTGACCTGCAATGAGGGTGATTAGAGGCTGGGCAGATAGCTTTATGATACTTTGCAGAAAGAATAAAAATAATTTACTTCATGTCACCTCAAAACAAACTGTACATGAAACAAATTATAAACTACTCTGTAATAACCCCACCTTCCTTGCCCATTCCTTTCAATCACAAAATAAGTAATCTTAGTTTTTTTTAGTTTAGAGTTACAGTGCAAAAACAGGCACTCAGCACACCCCGCACATGAACATTACCCTACACACACTAGGGCCAATTTACATTTATACCAAGCCAATTAACCTACAAACCTCTTTAGAGTGTGGGAGGAAACCGAAGATCTCTGAGAAAACCCGTGCAGGTCACGGGGAAAACGTACAAGCTCCGTACAGACAGCACCCGTAGTCGGGATCGAACCCGGGTCTCTGGTGCTACAAGCGCTGTAAGGCAGCAACTCTACCGCTGCGCCACCGTGCCGTCCCTCATCTGAAAAGCTTTTTTCTTAAGAGTTATTCGAACATTTTGTGTCTATTTTCTATTTTTGGTGTTCTGCCTAACCTTGGCATTAAAAATTAGTGATTTAAAACATCATCTAGATACCAGAAGACCAAGGGCAGAAATACTGATTAACTATGAAAAAAAGACATGTATATGAGTGACACAACTCATAGCGTTAGGATACCCCAAAACTTTTCACAACCAAAGTTCAGCTGCGGTTAGACAACAAACACTGTAGGTGTCAAGGGATACGGGGAAAAAGCAGGAACAGGGTACTGATTTTTAGATGACCAGCCATGATCATATTGAATGGCAGTGCTGGCTCGAAGGGCCGAATGGCCTACTCCTGCGCCTATTTTTCTATGTTTCTATGTCAATTTCTGCATGGCAAGCTCCTACACACACTAACATGGGAGTACCCAGCTAATATTTTTCAGTGAAGATGGATATAAAGCTGGAGTAACTCAGCGGGTCAGGCAGCATCTCTGGAGAAAAGGAATAGGTGATGTTTTGGGTTGAGACCCGTCTTTAGACTGAGAGCCAGGGAAAGGGAAACCAAAAATATAGAAGGTACATAGAAAAAAATGAATGAAAGATATGCAAATAGCAATGAGCCTGGGTCGTAGTGCCAGAGCAGGAGGAATCACAGAGGGAGCAGCGAGAGAGGGTGTTGCAGAACTCAGAGAGGAGGAGAACCTCTTCAAAGTAGGCATTCCTTGAGGAGATATTCCAGTGGAGCAGACCAAATGTCTAGGAAGCAACAGCAGATGGTGGTTTACACTGAAGACAGACACAAAAAGTTGGAGTTTTCAATTACCTTAATTCAGGAGCAAGTAATCAATATGATAAGTGGGCTAAATCTTCTGGACCTCAAAATAGCATTATGATCTTTCACCGTGACTCGACCTTTCATTCAGATGGTATCTCAAAGTGACAGGTTCTTATGCACAAGTATCTGTAGTATGACTTGAACCTAGAATACTCATGAAATAACAATTTTCAAACTCTTAAACGCAATGCCACACCTCTAACCTGTTGGTTATCCGGCTCGCCCGGAGAGGGAAGGCCGCTGAGCCCGGTCCTGGCTCGCTCCATGGATGGACGAGGTGGAAGGAGACAGTGGCAGACATGGGCCTGGGTGAGAGGAACCGAGGGGGTCTTACCTTCTGCTCACCCAAGGTCAGCTGTGGGAGGTGCCCCCCTGGGCAATGAGGGCTGACGAGGGGCAGGCAAGGAGAGGGACATCGGATCGCTGGACGGCCAAAATGGACGTGACGGCTGCAACGGGCTTTGTGGCCAGCTGCAGCTGGGACTGTAAAATGGTGCCTCTTCAACTCAGTGAGCTGTTTAGTGTACACTATACTAACTGGGGTGATTGTGCTTATGTATGGGGATAGTCATGCTGAGCTGTACACAAAAAATGTATTTCACTGAACCTGGTACTTGTGACAATAAAGAAACCGCTCACCATTGTTGGTTTAAAGACGACTCCCATCTTAAAGGACTGAAACAATAGTTGTATCGCACGATAATGTTCATTTAAACTACACTTCCCAATATGCAATTCTGATCGACATCAAATACTTAATGTATAACTTGAATGTAAGACAAAGCAAATGAGCAGCAATTCTCAGAATCAGCATGTCGCAGCTTATCAGAGTGTTTGTTGTTGTTGTTCGTCCTTCGGGTTCGAAGATGACCATGACTTCACTTTCAGTTGGAGGATTGGTGACTGTGGGTCCTGAAGTGACTGGTGAGGCCAATCCGGGCCCGGAAGGCATGCCCACACGTAGGACACAAGTGGATGGGTGCTGCAGTGGAAGTGGAGGTAGCTGCGGTGCGTTTCCTCTGGGCCTCTGCAGTGCGTCTGTTCTCTGCTGCACGGGCTCCTGTGGTGAGCTTGCTACGCCAGGTTGGACGGTCCAGAGCAAGAGACTCCCAAGTGCTGAGGTTGATGTCCAAGTCTTTGAGGGACACTTTGAGGCAGTCCATAAACCGTTTTCTCTGTCCTACTGAGCGCTTGCCCTGACAGCCTGCCTTATCAGAGTAATGCTGAATAATATGATATGTCATTTAGCTCATAGAGGTATTTATTTCCTTTACTCTGCCACTTCAAAAAACCCAGCCACTCGAACACTTTCATACAATCCCTTTATTCTGCATCTTTTTTTGGCACCACACAATAGACAACAATAACTATGTTAAAATACTCCTATTACCTTCTGTTCTTTTGCTCGTTATCTTAAATGTGCCTGCTCCAGTTAAGAGTCAGAAACAATGCAAGATTCTTACAGCACAGAAACAGGCCCTTCGTCCCTCAACGTGTATACTGAGCTTATTGTCAATCTACACCAATTGCTTGCATCGGGACCATAGCCTTCTATGTCTTGACTATTTATATCTGTCTGAATGTCCCTTTAATGCTGTAATGGCATATGACTCTACCACCTCCTCTTGGCCAACATTCCAGTTATTAACTTATTGAATGTTTGTTTATTATCTGTGTATTGTGGTTACGGGTTAACATGATGCTGCACGTAAGAATTTCATTGTTGTGTTGTCGGTACATATGACAATTAAACCCTCTCGACTCGTACGTCTCTTGATATCAACCAGTGTAAAAAAAATTAACTCAACCTCTTCAAACACTTTCCTCTTAAACCAATGTACTCATTTCTAAACACCCATACTATATGAAGCAAAAATGGCTACCTATCCTATCTATAGGTCACCTGTCAGCCTCCTTCGCACCAAAGAAACAGTCCATGCAATATCTCCTCATAATTACAAGTCCACCAATCCAGTAAACATCCCAGGCCCACCCCTTCCCAGTTCTCCCACTAGTCTTCCTGCCTCCGACTACATTCTACCTTTGTCCCACCCCCTCCCCTTACATCAGTCTGACGAAGGGTCTCGACCCAAAACGTCACCCATTCCTTCTCTCCCGAGATGCTGCCTGGCCCGCTGCCTGACTTCAGCATTTTGTGTCTAAACATCCCACCAAATTCCCTTTGCATAGTCTCTAGCACAATCACACCCTTCCCATTGTGGGGTACCCAAATCTGTGCACAATACTAAGTGCAGCCTAACCAGTGTTTATAACTTCACAAGCCTGTTGTTCCAAAGCTGGGTGGTAGTGTGAACTGTGAGGCAGATGCTATGAGGTTGCAGGGTGACTTGGACAGGTTGTGAGAGTGGGCGGATGCATGGCAGATGCAGTTTAATGTGGATAAGTGTGAGGTTATCCACTTTGGTGGTAAGAATAGGAAGGCAGAGTATTATCTGAATGGTGTCAAGTTAGGAACAGGGGACGTACAACGAGATCTGGGTGTCCTAGTGCATCAGTCACTGAAAGGAAGCATGCAGGTACAGCAGGCAGTGAAGAAAGCCAATGGAATGTTGGCCTTCATAACAAGAGGAGTTGAGTATAGGAGCAAAGAGGTCCCTCTGCAGTTGTACAGGGCCCTAGTGAGACCGCACCTGGAGTACTGTGTGCAGTTTTGGTCTCCAAATTTGAGGAAGGTTATTCTTGCTATTGAGGGCGTGCAGCGTAGGTTTACTAGGTTAATTCCCGGAATGGCGGGACTATCATATGTTGAAAGACTGGAACAACTAGGCTTGTTTACACTGGAATTTAGAAGGATGAGAGGAGATCTTATCGAAACGTATAAGATTATTAAGGGGTTGGACACATTAGAGGCAGGAAACATGTTCCCAATGTTGGGGGAGTCCAGAACAAGGGGCCACAGTTTAAGAATAAGGGGTAGGCCATTTAGAACTGAGATGAGGAAAAACTTTTTCAGTCAGAGAGTTGTGAATTGTGGAATTCTCTGCCTCAGAAGGCAGTGGAGGCCAATTCTCTGAATGCATTCAAGAGAGAGCTAGATAGAGCTCTTAAGGATAGCGGAGTCAGGGGATATGGGGAGAAGGCAGGAACGGGGTACTGATTGAGAATGATCAGCCATGATCACATTGAATGGCGGTGCTGGCTCGAAGGGCCGAATGGCCTCCTCCTGCACCTATTGTCCATTGTCCAAGCCCAAACTCATCGTCTACTTACCCGCAATTTCTCCATATTAACTCATCCAAAAAAAAAGAAATGAAACATCCCTAAAATGTCCACATTTTTTTTAGATATAGCACGGAAACAAGCCCTTCGGCTCACCAAGTCCACACCGACCAGTGATCTCTGCACATTAACGCTATCCTAGGAACAATTTATAATTATACCAGGCCAATTAGCATACAAACCTGTCGGTCTTTGGAGTGTGGGAGCAAACAGGAGATCCTGGAGGAAACCCACGCAGGTCACAGGGAGAACGTACAAACTCCATACAGACAAGCACCCGTAAGGCAGCAACTCTACCTCTGCACCACCGTGCAACCTTAAAATTTATGTTTAAAGAACTCCATCCACTTTAATATCCTGTGTAGGAAAGAACTGCAGATGCTGGTTTAAATCGAAGGTAGACACAAAAGGCTGGAATAACTCAGCTGGAGAGAACTGGAGAGATGCTGCCTGTCCAGCTAAGTTACTCCAGAATTTTGTGTCCACCTTCACCTTAATATCCTCATGGATATTAAGATAGCATGCAAAAATAGCATGCAAAAATCAAAAAGCTTTTCGCTGTACCTCAGTACACGTGACAATAAACTAAACTGAAACTGGACTAAAATTCCGATGTCTAGTACCATTCTACTAAAGCAATGCATTAGACCGAGCCCAATCATTGACCCTACAAAATGCTCATCGCATCCACTATCTGTATTCTATGACTCAGTTTATGAAATCAAGGACTCCATTTATAGTTCCATCTTCAAAAGAACAATGATTCCATTGCAGATTACTGTCCTTGTATCATGTTTATAACTGGCCCATTCTGCTTATAGTCCCCCTCATTCTTCTCTGCAAGATATAGTTCTGTATTCTTGTTAATCATATCTGTTTTACTATCCTTCTGGAGTCTGTTGCTATTCTCTGGACTGCACATGCTGTACAGAGTTTAGCTCTTCACCCACAGAACTCAAAGATGATCTTTTGTAGCAATGAGGCATCATTTCCACATAAGCTCAACTTGTTATGCACATTTTGAAAGGTAGAACAATGACACAACCACATTCTCTCCTGAGATGCTGCCTGTCCCACTGAGTTACTCCAGCATTTTGTGTCTACCTTCGATATGAACCAGCATCTGTAGTTGTTTTCGTGCACACTGACACAATGCCCCACAGCCACTGACAACGGCAATCTCAGTCTCCGAGGCCAAGGACATCCATTGAGCAGGTAAATCCAAGCAAAACATCCAGCCCAGTCTGCAATATGGTTAGCGGAATGAATATTGACTTCTCTAACTTCAAGTAACCCTTGCCTTCCCTCTCTGTCCATCCCTCCCTCCCCCCTTCCCAGTTCTCAGACCAGTCTAACTGTCCTCATTTACATTTTATCTCTGTTTGCTTTGTTGTTACCTTCTCCCAGCGAACAATGATCTATTCTACATTTTCCCTGATCGACATCCCCTTTGGCTCGTTATCACACCTGGCACTCCCTTTTCTCTGTATCTCCCTCTCCCCTGACTTAGTCTGAAGAAGGGTCTCGACCCGAAATGTCACCCATTTTTTCTCTCCAGCCTGTCCCGCTGCGTTACCCCAGCATTTTGTGTCTATCTCCAGTCTACATACCTAGGTAAGGACCTGTGCCAACCAACTGGCAAGAATATTTAAGAACATTGTACCTGCGCCTCACCATACCTGTACATACGACAATAAATGCAACATGTCAAGCTATATTTTCAGTATATCCATTTGACTAAAATAGCAAGAATATATTTATTGCTCTCTCCGCCTGCTGTAAAGGAAAGCAATAGGAGTGCTTAAGAACTGGTGAATAAGCAAATGACGTGTCTGGGAATAGATGCTGACCAGGAGGAACAGAAGTTTGTTGGAACATTTGGTCACATGCCGAATCTCCAAACTTTGAGGCGTTCGCTTGCCTTCTTCATGTTTACATCTACTTGCCCGACCCAGGACAGGTCATCCCTGATGACCACACCCCAGAATGTTAACTCAACTCTTTCAATTGCTAACACTCCAAAGAAAACTCCTCTCACCCGCCTACCCATGGGGAAGTGCATTATTTTTAACCACTAATTCTGCACTGCATTTTTACTGGTCTGGAAAGGTAGCAGGCACTGCAAGCAAAGCGGAATCTTCAAACAGATTTCAGTGCAGAAACTTTGGATTTGTGCCTCGAGTGTTTCGGATGGTTGTAATGCTTTTAAAGCAGGTTCCTCACTGAACTCTCAAATGAGAACGTTGCAATCAGAGGAAGTTTCAGCCACATTTCACAATTAATTGGTATTTTAACACAATACAATTCGCACCAACCAATACTTAAATTTTATTAATACAAGTCTTGGAAGGATCCCGAACCAAAACGTCACCTATCCACATTCTCCAGAGTTGCAGCTTGTCCCTAGCACTTTGTGTCTGTCTTAAAATTTATGTTCTGGATGTCATATCTTGAAAAACTTTAACTCCTTGGATGCCACACGGTTATTGTTGACCATATTTAATGAAGTGCTGCAACAGTGGGCAGAATTTCAGCTGCAACAGAATTTCAGTGGAAATGTCACCCCAATTAACTCTAACTCTCCCCAACAATATTCCAAAACTTTAAAAAAACAAAGACATTGCAGAGTTGTAGATGTAGCCCAGTCCATCACGCAGATCAGACTTCCTACCGCCAATATTTATTCACAAAATGCTGGAGTAACTCAGCAGGTCGGGTAGCATCTCGGGAGAGAAGGAATGGGTGACGTTTCGGGTCGAGACCCTTCTTCAGACTCGGTGGCGTTTCGGGTCGAGACCCTTCTTCAGACCATGTCCACTTCTTCCTACCGCCAATTCCATCTACACTTCACACTGCCTCTGAATAGCAGCTAACATAATCAAAAACTTGACCCACCCCAGTCGTTCCTCCTTCTCCCTGCTCCCAACCGGCTAAAGATACAGAAGCCTGAAAGCACGCACCACCGGTCTCAGGAATAGTTTCTTCCCTTTCGTTATAAGATCATAAGATACAAGCCCATTGTGTGCCCATCAGAATTATGTGATCAGCCAGGCTGGTGATATAGCAGACACCTTTTGCTGCCTAACCTCCTAAATTCCTCCAGCAGCTTTGTTTTATGCTCCAATTTAAAGAGTCCTCTGGAGTTCATTTTAAGAAAAGGATAGTAATTAAGTGTACTACCAGTTTGAAAACTTTGATATCAAAGTGCAAGAAGAAAAACAAAACTGCCTGCAGGTGGCTATTTTGGTCACTAAGTATTCATGCTTCTTTATCTCAGTATGCATATCTTCACACTGAATACTACACAGAGCTTCTAATTAAAATGAACTTTTTCCTACGGCGTAAGGAAGGTACTTTATTATGGAAGAACTTTTGCCAAATTCCACACTGTCTCAATACACTATGAATAAATGCGTTTCACATGTAGGCCAACAGAAACCCATATGAAATGAAGTGTCCACATAAATGAGTCGTCCAGCTGCAGTGAGGTCAGATCCTCGAGCAGTTGGAGAATCACATGCCAACGGGCCTTCATTCTGGAAGGGGTTTTCTTTGTAAAATGTTCATCTCATTATATAAGACAAACATCTTTCACAACCCCAAGGTACAAAACTGATCCAATAAACGAGCACTAAGGAAGTCTTGGCTACCTCAACTTCACTTACTGCCCAATATCCACAAGTCAAAGTAGGGCGGCACGGTGGCACAGCGGTAGAGTTGCTGCCTCACAGCGTCGGAGACCCGGGTTCAATCCTGACCCTGGGAGCTGCCTGTACAGAGTTTGTACGTTCTCCCCGTGACCGTGCGGGTTTTCCCTGGGAGCTCCGGTTTCCTCACACACTCCAAACATGTACAGGTTTGAAGGCTAATTGGCTTGGTAAAATTGTAAATGGCCTCCAGTGTGTGATGTTAATGTGCGTGGATCGCTGATCGGCGAGGTCACGGTGGGCCGAAGGGCACGTTTCCGTGCTGCATCTCTAAACTAAAGTCTCAAATCGCTTAGCTTTATTATTGTAAATGCTAACCTGAAACGTAGAGGTCTAAACATTCACAGCTCTCAGTTTTAGCAATCTATTGCACCAATGCCTCTCAGTAGCTAGTGTTTCAAAAGTGCTTCTTATTCTAAGCTTGAGGTATGGGTCCATCACCTCTCCAGTGGACCCACAAAATCAAGGGTGTTGGCAAGTTACATTTCTTTGATGGAACACAAAGTAATTAAGTAAATCAGCGGGTCAGGCGGTATCTCTGGAGAACAAGGATGGGCGACGTTTTGAGTTGGGACCCTTCTTCAGACAGAAGAGTTCTAACCGGAAATATCAAACTCCAGAGTTGTCCTCCAGAGGTGTTGCCTGACCCCCTGATTTACTCTAACAATTTGCGTTCCACCCAAGATTCCAGCAGCTGCAGTTCCCAGTGTCTCTAAATTTCCTCTTATATGCGTTCAGAACCCAAAATTGCACACCTTATTCCATTATGGTCTCACCAAACTTAACTCCGGCATGGCTTTTGCCATTTTTCTTACACCAAACCCCAACAAATAAAAATCATCACACATTGGCCTCCCTGATTTTTTTTGCTGTACATCGATTCAATCAGCAAGACTTTATACAAAATTCACTCTGGCAAACTAATTATTTCTCCCACAGTGTTTAACCATTCATTTACCCCATGTAATAATGAACCTGTTGCTCACTTAACCTATCCATATTGAAACTTTGTTTCTCTCTCACAACTTTGATTTTTGACCTGGCTTCATGCCAGCAACAAAGGTGGAAAGGGCAGTACGCGACAGCCTGTTCTTTCCAGTTCTTAAGATATTATCCTGATGAAAAGCCATCAGCCAATTCACTGCTAGCTCTGTTTGACTCTCCTCAGATGCTTCTGAAGTATTCCCAGCAGTTTGCTTTTATGCCATCAATACTGTAAACAATTCAGGGGCCTCTGAGGGACTTGAAAATCTGTCCATTGCACTGGTTCCCAAACTTTTTGAATGAAAGGCTGGCGTGGTCACAGCAAAATCCACAGCCCTCCTCCCCCACATTAATTACTGTTTAAGAACTACTCCAGGGACGACCAACAGCCTTATGAACCAAAGCAACCAGCATGCCAAGTATTTTTTTCCTTTGAGACTTAAAAAAAAACACATCTGCTTTACTGTTAGAATCTGATGCATGCCAGAAATCTTTGCACAACTTCCCACCCTTCACTGCGGAGGACATCACATCGCTGAATTTGGAGACACTAACTAATTTAGGTTGAAGTACATAGAAAATATTTCCAAATCCCTCACTGTCCCCATTGCTATTTACAGCATTTATGGGCAGCGCAGTGGCACAGGTGCTAGAGCTGTAGCTTCAGTGCCAGAGAACCAGGTTCGACCCTGACCTAGGGTGCTGTCTGTGTGGAGTTTGCACGTTCTGCCTGTGGCTGCGTGGGTTTCCTCCGGGTGCTCCGGTTTCCTCCCACGTGCCAAGGTAGTTGTGGGATTGAAGGTTATTTGGTCTCTAAAATTGCCCCTCGAGTGCAAGATGACGGTACACTATAAAACTAGTGTGAACGGGCGATAGATGGTCAGCATGGGTCAAAGGGCCTGTTTCCATGCATCTTTCAATTAAAAATCTAACCTTTTATGCGTATTAGTTCTCACCCACAAGCCCCGATTTCTTTAATATCTTACCTAATGTTGTTGGAAAATATAGATACATTGGCACTCCTTTATCATGTTATGTAAATCCAATACTATTCCCGTTTCCTCAAATCACACAATGTGTGTGCCCTTTTGCAACATCCCATTGAACGAATTTAGTACAAGTGCTCCCCGGCTTACGATGCTTCGACTTGCGGTATTTCGACTTTGCGATGGTGCAAATGGCAGCGACCCGTAGTTTGCGATGGGTTTCTCGGAACGGAACCCCATCGAAAGCTAAGGAGCACCTGTATTTCAATTACAACGTCACATCCAAAATGGGAGCATGGCATTAGGTCACCCAATCTGCAGAAAGGTCTTGACCCGAAATGGCACTCATTCCTCTCCAGAGATGCTGCCTGAGTCGCTGAGTTACTCCAAGATCAAAGATGTGATGAAACCCCCCCCCCCCCAGATTATAAGCCACATGCTGAGTGAATGATTAAAATGAAAACAAAGTTGAAAAGAGTAAGTTGATGAGGAAAGAAAAAACAAAACACGAATGACAAGTGAATGGCAGTTAATCTAAAAATAGAACACCAAAATTTTCTCTTGGCACGCAAATTGCAAAAACAGAGCAAAAGGAATGGGGCCAATTTCAGACCAAGAAAGTAATGTGCACAGTGAGGCAGAGGGAAAGGCTGGAAAACTAAATGGGCACTTTTTATTGATCACAACTTAAGAAAGAGGACACCAAAGTTCAAGTAGAGGTGCGTATTGAATTGAATTAACATATTACAGAAGATACAAAAACGGATCAACAAGCATTAGAAAAATAGATGTGTATGAAGGAAATGCAGATGCTAGTTATACACACTGAAGATAGACAAAATGCTGGAGTAACACAGCAGGACAGGCAGCATCTCCAGAGAAGGAATGGGTGACATTTCAGATCAAGACCCCTTTACAGGCTGAAGGGTCTTTATCCGAAACGTCACCCATTCCTTGTCTCCAGAGATGCTGCCTGTCCCACGGTTACTCCAGCAGTGTCTACCTTTGGAATAAATAGAGTCTGAAGGAAGGTTCCGACTCAAAATGTCACCTGCTCCTGTTCCCCAGAGATGCTGCCTGACCTGACAAGTTGCTCCAGCACTGTGTCTTTCTTTGGAATACATTAGTTGGCCCTGCAAGGTCAGAGGTAGATGGGGGTGGAATCCAGAAGGATATAACTGTGGAATTCTCTGCCTCAGAAGGCAGTGGAGGCCAATTCTCTGAATGCATTCAAGAGAGAGCTAGATAGAGCTCTTAAGGATAGCGGAGTCAGGGGGTATGGGGAGAAGGCAGGAACGGGGTACTGATTGAGAATGATCAGCCATGATCACATTGAATGGCGGTGCTGGCTCGAAGGGCCGAATGGCCTACTCCTGCACCTATTGTCTATTGTCTATAACAATATTCTAAACATCCCTAAATGCAGGAGGCACTAAAGGACTAGAAAACAACAAATATGATATCCTTATTAAAAAAAAGTGTGAATATATGCTCAGCAACTACAGGCCTGAACAATACAAGCTCAATGATGGAGAAACTAGCAAAACAAGCAATAAGCAATGTCCCGCTGAGTTACTCCAGCATTGTGTGTCTATCTTCAGTGTAAACCAGCATCTGCAGTTCCTGCCTACACGATAAGCAGCAAAAGATTAATTGGCACTTGGAAAAGTTTACATTAAAGCACAGTTAACCTGTCAGAGGCAATCTTTGTCGAATATGATTGAAATCCTGTTGATGATCAATGACAGGAATGCAAAATGCAGTCACTGTGGATTTACAGAAACCATTTAGCAAAGATCCCCATTAAATTGAAGCCGAAAGCATTGAACGCCAGCAGCAACTTGAATAAGAAATTGATTTAAGAACAGAAAGTACAGGGATAGTGCATGGCTGTTATTCAGAGTGGTGGAAGATAGAAAGTGGTGCTCTCCAGGGCAAGTGATGGGAGTATTTTTTTTAAATAACTTAGATATGATTGGCATGGTTAAAATTTCAAAATTTAGAAGGAGAACCTGGAGATGTGTGCTGAATGAGCTTCTCCTGCACATTAATGGTCCTACAATTCAATGAACTAAACAAAAGGCACTAACTATTGCAGCAGTTCTGACTGGTCAGTTCTAACGGCTGCGGCTCTCTGGCAGTCTGTTTGTCTTTTTTTCTTTTTTTTTGTTTGTGTCGGTGTTGGGATGGTTTTTGTTTCTGTTTTTGGCTGTGTATGTGGGGGGGGGGGGGTGGGTGTGTTGGGGGGGGGGTGGGGCGGGGGAAACCTTTCTTTTATTAGGTCTCTTCCCCGGGGCGCAGCTCGCCCGCGGGGCCTTCCATCGCCCGGCGCGGCTCGGCCGCTGGACTTAACATCGCCGGCGCGGCTCGGCCGCGGGACGTTTCAGTGCCCGGTGCGGCTCGGCCGCGGGACGTTTCAGTGCCCGGTGCGGCTCGGCTGTGGGACGTTTCAGTGCCCGGTGCGGCTCGGCTGCGGGACGTTTCAGTGCCCGGTGCGGCTCGGCTGCGGGACGTTTCAGTGCCCGGCGCGGCTCGGCTCCGGGACTTAACATCGCCGGCGCGGCTCGGCTGCGGGACGTTTCAGTGCCCGGTGCGGCTCGGCCGCGGGACGTTTCGGTGCCCGGTGCGGCTCGGCCGCTGGACTTAACATCGCCCGGTGCGGCCGCGGGACGTTTCAGTGCCCGGGGCGGCTCGGCCGGGGGGCCTTCCTTCCATCCCCTTACGGGGGCTGTGCGTGTCGGTTGCCTCGGTAGGGGTCGAGCTGTCTGTCCGTGGGTGCGGGGGGAGGAGAGGGGAAGTTTTGTTGCCTCCATCACAGTGAGGGGGTGTTTGGAGTCACTGTGATGGATGTTTGTGTTGGGGTCGTGTGTCCTGTGTTCTTTTCTTTTTTTGCTGTGACTGCTGAAATTTTGTTCGGTGTTGTGCCGAGTGACAATAAAGTTTTGTTATGTTATGTTATGTTATGTTATGTTTGAGAAATGGAACTTAATGCCGTAAGGATATATTCAAAAACTATGGCTGCTGATGTTACCAAGGGAGTAGCAGATGGATAAATAGAATAGGGCTTAGAATCAAGTAAATTAAGAAACCAGTGCGAATGAATGGATGAGAAATAGTGCATAGAAAATGGAACTAGAGCAAGAAACCTCTACTCTAATCAGATTCTTTAATCTTCACTCTAATTCTTCAATGTATTCATTACATTCTGATACGAGTACAATACAATTTACGGTATGGGTGGAACAGAAATCAGTTTCGCATCCACAGATCGCAAATAAATTCAGAAAGTTTCTAACATTATACAAACTTCAAAAGGAGTTTACTTTTAATAGTCAAACAATGACAAGTGTTCCGATACTTCATTTAACAGGTGGGTTACACAAACTTAAAAAAGTCATTGAATATAGCTTCAGAAGATAGTTTTCATACACTTTCAGTAATGAATAAAACTATATGCAGCTGGATGGACGCATGTGTATCTTAGTCATTATATGAGCGCTATGTTCATATATCTGCTGTGCTGCTGCAAGAATGCCATTGGTCTGCTTTGGGACATATGACAAAACACTCTCAACTCTTCTACTTTCTGGGAGAATATACAGGAATTTGAAAGCCAGCACAGCTTCCCTGACTGAAGAACAGCTTCCCCAATGCTTTGAGGTTTATGAACCAATCACTTCGTGCACACCCTGTTCCAAGTGGTGCCCCACTTGGTTATTCCGTTATTACACTTTTGTCATTTTAGACCATAAGATATAGGAGCAGAATTTGGCCATTCAGCCCATCAAGTCTACTCCACCATTTAATCAGAGCTGATCTATTTTTTCCCCTCAACCCCATTCTCCTGCCATCTCCCAGTAGCCTTTGATGCCATTCCCAATCAAGAACCTATCAATCTCCATTTAAAAATATCCAATATATTGGCCTCCACAGCCATCTGTGATATTTTTATGTACTAAAGATTACACCACAACTTGGCACCATCCTGCTGTTCTTGCAGATATCACTGTATGTGTACCTGTTGTATTGGTTGTTTACCCCAGGTGCTTCACGTGAACAAGGAATTCTGTTGCACCCCAGCATGGGTGACAACAATCTAACCCAAATCAGAAAGAGAAAAGTCCTTAGCAGCTGACAGCTAGCTAAATGTATGGTGATTGTGTTGCTAACGACTGCATTGCAAAATGTCTAAACAATCGCACTTCTCAGTGAGGGAATCAAAAAATAATCACCCAGCAAAAGTCAATAGACAATAGACAATAGGTGCAGGAGGAGGCCATTCGGCCCTTCGAGCCACCACCGCCATTCAATGTGATCATGGCTGATCATTCTCAATCAGTACCCCGTTCCTGCCTTCTCCCCATACCCCCTGACTCCGCTATCCTTAAGAGGTCTATCTAGCTCTCTCTTGAAAGCATTCAGAGAATTGGTCTTCACTGCCTTCTGAGGCAGAAAATTCCACTGATTCACAACTCTCTGAATGAAAAAGTTTTTCCTCATCTCCGTTCTAAATGGCCAACCCCTTATTCTTAAACAACTCTCAAGACTTGACCCTCTGATCTGCTAACCTCATCTGAGCAGCCTCCATTCTGGATATATTGATCAAAAGAGAAGCAAAGTGGAAGAGCAGCAGAAACACATCATACTCACCCTCTCAGTTCAAGAATATATATCGAGATGTGACGTAAAGATAGAAATAAAACACAACAGCACTGGAACAGGCACTCCAGTCCACAATGTCCATGCCAAACATGATGCCAGCTACAATAATTACTGCCCGCGCATGATCCATATCCCTTTAATTCTCTGCATATCCATTTTACCTATCTAAAAGCCTCAATCGCCCGTATCAAATACCTTAAATTTAGTCCGTCATTGTTAAAGTTCATAAGCAGCTCCCTTTACTAAAACAAAGCAACTGTGCAATGATTTAAATATCTCATGGCCTACACAAAATGCTGGAGTAACTCAGCGGTCCAGGCAGCATCCCTGGGGAGAAAGAATGGGTGACGTTTCGGGTCAGATTTCGTCTGAAGAACGGTCTCGAACCAAAACTTCACCCATTCCTTCTCTCCAGGGATGCTGCCCGTCCCGCTGAGTTACTCCAGCATTTTGTGTCTACCTCTGAATTAAATCAGTATCTGCAGTTCTTTCCTTACGGCCTATTTCTGAACAACATTCTGGTGGACCTGAAATCCACATTGTTAGCAGATTCATTTCAAATTAGCTAAAAAATGAGGTTTCAAGATATTACCTTAATATTAAAGATTAAATTTATTCTACAATAATAGCTGCTTACACAATTTTTATGCAATTAAAAAACTAGGTATTACTACATTCACACTGCACATCAACATATCCTCTACACACAGTGCAAAATGAATAAGAACCAGTTGGAGATATTGAGCAAATCATTGTTAATATCTCTGGAAGACAACCCCATTTTATACGATTTGCTGTTTACTAAAGTGTCCCTTACTTTCTCTGCCACTCCTGCCCACAAAACCTACAGTCATTGCTGCTGCTGGATTTTATTGCTATGAAGGCAAGCCTTTTTTAAACATTAACTGTCTAAAACTTTCCCAGAGGTGTTTATTTGTTAAGTGTGGCCAGTTTGGCTGATTGGTGTGTTGATATCTTCATTACTAACCACTTCCTGCAGAGATTGAATCAGTGCAAGAGGATTATGTGTTACCTTGCTTTGCTGACAATTTATAAAAGGTTCTCCCACGATTCAGTTTAATGTAAAGTTATAATATTTCGCATCGACAGAGTATCTTTTATATTTTTTGCAGGTTAAATCTAAGACAAGATTTGTTCCATTTATGCAACAAAATTAATGCATTGATTTTCTGTAGAAACCTGGCACATCTATTCAGAGCTTAATTCCCCAAAGCATGCAACCAATGCAGTATTTAGAAAGCAGTTTTTATTGCAGTGTAGAGTACAAGCCAGCCAAGCAATAACCAGAAAGTTTCACAAATATTGTTATAAATTGATATAAATCTAAAGCGACAAATAGTTGATCACTGCTTATATGCTGAATAAAGATATTTTACATCTGCAAAATAAAAATTGGCCCGTATATTGAGAGATCTTCTTCGTTCTCATTCAAATAGTCTCACAGGATTATGAATTCACCTGAGAGAAGGGACCGCATCGAGAGTCAAGAGTTAAGTACTCAATTGTCATTGCACTGACAACTGATTGAAATTCTTACTTGTTGAAGCATTCACAGGTCCAGAAATGCAACATGCACAGATTATATATTTTAAAAATCAACAACCTTAATATGTGCAAACACTGAAGTTCTCAGTGCAACCAAAGAAAGTCCATAGAAGTTACCAGTTGCTGAAGTTCATGTTCTACTGGTTGTTAAATGTGCTGGTTGGTGGGAAGAAGCTGTTCTTGATCCTAGTGGTCACAGTTTTCATTCTCCTGTGGTGGGTGCGAAGTAAAGAGTGTGGCCAGAGTGAAGCGGGTCTTTGACGATATTAGCTGCCTTTTCAAGGCAGCACTTGCTCTAGATTCCATCAATGGTGGGGTGGTCAGTACCTGTGATAGACCATGTAACGTCTATCACTGTCTGGCTTAACATCCTTCAAAAATGTTCAGAAATATTCAGCATGTGCTAACTTTGGCCTTGTTCGAGATTTGTACGTACAGGTCCTCCCTGGGGTTATGACAGAATTTAGTTCCCATCTCATAACCCAAACTGTTCGCAAGGCAGAAATACCGCCGCCCAACAATATATTTAAAACATAAGCGAACCAAGAGTGCCGTTTAGTTAAACAGGGGTGTTCAACTCAAGCAACTAAATGTTTCCACATAGCGAAAGATGCCTATCGTCCTGCAAGCAGCCAGCAAATCCATTCTGCCGGCTTCACAAACACGTATTCATCCGTACACGAGTTGGGCGTTCACAGCCTGGGGAGGTGTTGTATTTTTGGCTCATTTAAATGCGTTGGAATGACACCCAACAGGTCAGGTGATTTATTCACAAAATGCTGGAGTAACTCAGCAGGTCAGGCAGCATCTCGGGAGAGAAGGAATGGGTGACGTTTCGGGTCGAGACCCTTCTTCAGACTGATGTTCAGGTGATGTTGTATATTTCAAAGCAAATATGCAGCCAGTTGCTAAAACTAAACAAAACGCAACACTATTTCCTAAAAGTACAAAAACTTGTGCATGCTCTGACTGCAAACCTAAATAAATTAACTGGAATTTCTTACTGGGATTTTATTTATGGGCCTTTGCTACATTGAAACTGGCACTCATACTTCCCGACATATGATCTTGTCCTTTGAATACGATCATTCACGGTGCACAGTGGAACGTATCCAACATCTGCAGGTATGAAAAATCGACAAAATGCTGGAGTAACTCAGCGGACCAGGCAGCATCTTTGGAGAAACTGGAAAGGTGGCATTTCAGGTTGGGATCACCTACCAGCCTCTCCCCCACACAACATACTACTATACACAGGCAATCCTTCCTGTTCCCCATCAGTGCTGTTGCAAGATTTCAATCCAAAACGTGGCCTTACACCGTTTGCTGCTTGACTCACTTAGTTCTTACAACATTTTGATTATGTCACTTCCAGGGTTGTATCAGTGCATCAGGTCTATTGCATTTTCTTTGATGCACAAAGCAATTTGCCTCTGCTCAGCATCGCCTTGAAGACCAACCCCATTACATATGAAATGCCAAAAGACAAGGGTTTCGCTGGAAAGGGTTAGCGAACAAAAAATAAAAATAAAGGGGCCTTGTGAAATTCATGACTACTACATCAAACAGAAGGCCTTCATCAAGCTGACTCAAATAACTCAATAGAGTCAGTCAGACACGACTTTGCCTTAACAAATCCATGCCGACTATATCGGATTGATCTTCACTTTTTCAAAAATGGTTTGCTCTGATCCTCAGTACGGATTCCAATAACTAGCTGTAATAACTGAAATTCCAATAACTGAAATTTCTTACAATTACCTGGCTTTGCTACACTTTCTCTCATTTTTAATCGAGTATGTTATCAGTCCTCCAATTTTCTGGCATCAGTCCAGCAGTCAAAGGTCATTCTTTGCACTTCTGACGAGACATCGTGTTAAACATAGAAAATAGGTCCTTCAAGCCAGCACCGCCATTCAATATGATCATGGCTGATCATTCAAACTCAGTACCCCATTTCTGCTTTCCTCTGATTCCGTTAGCCCAAACAGCTAGATCTCTCTGACAGATCTGGTGACGAGTCTGAAGAAGGGTCTCAACCCGAAACGTCACACATTCCTTCTCTCCAGAGATGCTGCCTGTCTCGCAGTTACTCCAGCACTTTGTGTGTATCTTCGGTTTAAACCAGCATCTGCAGTTCCTTCCTACACAATAAATCAGCCCAGGATGTCCGTGCCCACTGTGATGCCAACTCACACAAAGCCCTGCCAACTATCCCTAATAAGTGGAAGGTATTTATTTCACAAAATGCTGGAGTAATTCAGCAGGTCAGGCAGCATCTCAGGAGAGAAGGAATGGGTGACGTTTCGGGTCGAGACCATTCTTCAGTCTGAAGAAGGGTCTCGACCCAAAACGTCACCCATTTCTTCTCTCCTGAGATGCTGCCTGACCTGTTGAGTTACTCCAGCATTTTGTGAAATAAATACCTTCGATTTGTACCAGCATCTGCAGTTATTTTCTTACAATCTCAAATAAGTGAATGCTTTTCCAGATCCGAGTAAATCCTGTCCTCAAGACCCTTCTTTTGACCGACTGAACAGCCCTACCACATTATTTCTATGATTTTTTCCTTCCAGCTTGTGCTCATATTTGCTCCTTGTCAAGGCATCAAAATGTCATCTGTCTGCTAACTTGCAAATTAAAAAGGTTCAGATGGGAATCTCTACCCCTTTGTCTCTAATCTCATTCTGCCCTAAATCCACCTTTGCTTTCCTTCCACTGATTTTCGTGCATCACCTGCTCCCTTTCCCTCCCTCTGAATGTCAGCGAGCTTGCCATCAAGCACTCTGAAGTAGGGCGGCACAGTGGCGCAGCAGGTAGAGCTGCTGCCTCACAGCACCAGAGACCTGGGTTCGATTCTGACCTCGGACCTGTCTGCAGAATTTTTACGTTCTCCCTGACCAGGTCGGTTTCCTCAAGGTGCTCCAGTTTCCTCCCACACCCAAAGACGTGCCGATACATAGGTTAATTAGACTCTAAATTGTCCCTCATCTAGGGAATCGATGGATAACAGAACTAATGTGAAAAGGTGATCAGAGGTTGGCGTGGACTTGGTGGGCTAACGGTCTGCTTCCATGCTGTAACGCTAAACTAAAACTCTAAAATCTCTCAACTTCTCTCCCTTAAAACTATTTATTTGACCATGAAAGGTCAACTCAAAATGTTGATCTATTTTCATCCACACATGATTCTTGCCAAAGTGCACGTGGTTTTGCAAGTTCCCATTCTTGAAGAACAAAGCTGAAAGACAATTGTGATTGTAGTGAAGTAGAAGTGCACAAACATAGTGTGTCATGCACAAGTACAAAACTGTATCGGTCCTGATTATCCTGATACTGGGGTGAGGTAGCACTCATTAAAATATTTTCCACCAACATCGGTTGTGTCAACATGACAACAATGATTAATTAAGGGCATTACAAGGGTATTAGTTAACTGACTTTTTCACTTTGGCAGCACTGTCCATTCCATTCCAAAGACATACAGGCTTGTAGGTTAATTGACCTCAGTAAAATATTGTAAATTGTTCCTAGTGTGTAGGATAGTACTAATGTTTGGGGATCACTGCTCGGCGCGGACTCGGTGGGCTGAAGGGCTACTTCTACGCTGTATCTCTAAACTAAACTAAAGCATCAACAGTTGGGTTTGTTAGAAATGACATAGATATATATTATAAATCAAAGCTGATGGAAGGATTATTTTTTAAAGCCATCCATGCTGTAAACTATATCCACAGGATGGGGAATATTGGAATCTAAATTTCAACTGCATATTAAAAATAAAAAAAGGTCAAAGTTACAAATAAAATGTGGACAGAAAATCAGATATCAATGCCAATAAATAACATGATTTCCTCATAGCCCAAAATTGTTAACAACCAATACTTTAAATCATATCTGTGATACGAATTAAGATACACCATATTTCAAGCATTGGTCCCATAGCAGAAGCGTCCACGTCGTGGGGTAGAAAACTGGAAGTGTCCTAAGATAATTCTGCGACCACCACCATCTATTGTACAAGTGACGGCTCCCACTGATTGCTGCCGGAAACTCGCGCCCTTTTCAGGACGGACGATGACAGTGATGTAACATTTGAAACATGGATGATGGACACGAAAGAAGATTCAAGCATTGAATGTTAGTGCTTCTTAACATTTAGCTTTTAATGGATTGATGTTTTAATTTTGAAAGGATATATAGAACACTAAGGCACAACCAAAATTTTGAAACATGTCAGAATGGAATCTGTCAGGGGGACTATGGGATCTCCCACCAAATTACCTGCTCACCCAAAAATAAACTGTCCGCTTTTTCAAAGGAGGCAATGCTAAACAAAGCTATAAAGGCTCAAAAGATTGGGTGAAAATCGCAACGTCAAATCCGGAGCCAATGGGAAATTACACAAAGCAAAAAGATAATGCTGTTTGAACTTTTTCAGTATGAAATTCTTTTATAAAAACACCATTTCAGTTTTTAATGTGAATGCAAAGACAATGATATAAAATGATACTTCTATTTGGGAACAATGGCAGAAAACTTTGTGCATTCAAGAAAGAGCTTTTGTCCCTGGATCTGTTGCGAACAGGACAATGTCTCAAATTCTCAAGACTACATTTAAAAAAACACTTTATGGGAACTGTTGAATGGTCTCTTGTAAGAAAACAAAAGATAGAGATGAGAATAGAAATAAATTGTGTCTTCTCAAATATAAACTGGCTAATCCTTCTGAACAGTCCTTCCATAAGATAGGGTACGGTCTACCCTATTGCAGACAGTGAACTTGGTCTATGGAACTGATGTGCTGTTATACCCTGCATGTCATGTTATATCTTTTCCCATACAAGATTAAAATCATGCAGATGTGCATTCATAAAGTGACATAAATAGAAAGCAGTACTGTGCTGAGAACTATATTTTGCACTTTGTATCTTCTGCTCTGCCTGTTGTCCTCTAGTTTGACATGATTATATTCATGTACAGTATTATCTGACCGATTGGATAGCATGTAAAACAAAGCTTTTCAATGTACGGTGGTACACATGACAATAAACCTAAACCTAATGTAAAGTGAATTGTTATAGTTAATATCCAATAAATATAAAAATGGCAATTTTATTCCTGTTCACTGATTTTTTAAATTTCAACAAGCAAGGTGATACACATCTGCTATGCTTCCTCAACCTGAATTGGCCAAGAAGCTTGCCAGAGAAGCCACATGCAAACGTGTGAAGAGCAGAGAAAGTGGTTGGTCGGTTATCAGATTTCCTCTTTTCTACTCGTGAATTTATACAACTGAAGTGTTTTAAAGCATTTCCTTTTACTGCACTTATTTTGATGGAATTAAGTGAAACTAAATAAAAATGTATTACCTGCTCAACTGCTAAAACCTTAGACATTATTGTTAACACTTGTCTTTTCCAGCACAGGTAGCATTTTTTCCAAATTCTTACCAGACCCATTACCAATATTCTTAAATTCAGATAGTTGGCATTTCATTCCGAAGTTCCAAACATGTCAAGCAAGATGATATGCTTCCTCACAACATCTGATATGCTTCCCCAAATCTTTCCTGTACGTTATCCCCATTTATTATCCTCTCTTTGATCCCCTCTCCTTGATGTCCCTTATTTCCCAAACTTTCAAATCTTTCAGTCCAATGTGCTCTGCAACATATTCCTCAATCCACTGACTGCGACAATCCATTTATAAACCCCCTTTATGATCTTACCTTTTTGCATTGTGAGTGGAACTGCTGAGGAAATGCTACACAATACTTTGTGCTTTTTACACAGTATTATATGCAAAGCAAGACCATAGCATTAGTGTTCTTGTTTTAAACAATCTACACACAATCAGTTTATTCCCCTGATTTAAAGTAAAATTAAAGAGGTAGGTCTCCCTATAATTAGGGGCATAGGTTACAAATTCATAAAGTATTTTTAAAAGATATGTAGAAAACGTCTCTACATCGGCGAGACCAAGCGCAGGCTCGGCGATCGTTTCACTCAACACCTTCGCTCAGTCCGTCTCAACCAACCTGATCTCCTGGTGGCTCAGCACTTCAACTCCCCCTCCCACTCCCAATCTGACCTTTCTGTCCTGCACCTCCATTGTCAGAGTGAGGCCCAGCGCAAATTGGAGGAACAGCACCACATATTTCGCTTGGGTAGTTTACACCCCAGCAGTATGAACATTGACTTCTCTAACTTCAGATGGTCCCTGCTTTCCCTCTCCATCCCCACCCCCTCCCCAGTTCTCCCCAGTCTTCCTGTCTCCGACTACATCCTATCTTTGTCCCGGCCCCTCCCCTGATATCCGTCTGAAGAAGGGTCTCGACCCAAAACGTCACCCATTCCATCTCTCCAGAGATGCTGCCTGACCCACTGAGTTACTCCAGCATTTTGTGTCTACCAAAGTATTTTAAAAGATTAATTCTGGAGGAATTCAGGAGGAGGAGCCAGCGCTGCCGTCGCAGCTGCGGCTTGCCTGCAGTCCGTCTGTCTTTTGTGTTTTTTGTTGTTTTTGTATGAATTGTAGTTTTAATATGGTGTAGTGTTTGTATGTTATGTGGGGGGGAGGGGGTGGGAGGGAACGGGAACTGTAAAAAATTCTCTCTCCCGAACGGAGACGCGACCTTTGTTTCTGTGTCGTGTCTCCGTTCCCGCTGCGGCCTACCACCGGCCATGCACCTGGGACCACCTGGGGCTCTGGTTCGCAGAGCCCGCGGCCCGGACTCACCAACTGCGGCGCTGGCTGCCTGCGGATGCTGCGGGAGCGGCTGCGACTCGTCTCCGGAGGCTCCGGCGCGGGCCGCGTGGATGTCGGAAGCTCGCAGACCCCTGGGTGGGGGCCGACATCGGGAGCACCGGCAGCGGCAGCGACAGCGTCTTCGCCCGCCCTGAATCGCGGGGTTTGGGTCGGCCCGCCGCGGACCTTTCACCGTGCGGCACGGCCTGGAATAGGCCGCGGGATTTTCACCGCCCAGCGGGGGCTTCAATGTCGGGAGCCCCGACCGCCCCGACGTGGCAACTTCAACAGCCTGACCTCGGGAGAAGACGGCAGGGAAGAGAAAAGACATTCTGGCCTTCCATCACAGTGAGAAGGGACTGGAGGAGACTCACTGTGATGGATGTTTCTTTTGTTTGGTGTTAGTGTATGATTGGATGTGTTATTGCATTTTTATTGATTATTCTTATTGGTCTTAGTGTTTCAACTGCGGGTAATGTTTCATTTCACTACACATTTATGTGTATGTGACAAATAAACGACTATTGACTATTGATTGACTAGTATGGTGAACACCATACCATCGTAAAACCTGTATTGTTACTGGCCAATATCCTATATCTTTTCGCATACAAGATTAAAATTATGCAGATGTGCATTCATAAAGTGACATAAATAGAAAGCAGTACCACAGTTTGAAGCCTTCTGTGACACTTGTTTAACACTGCCTCCCTAAGCTGCTCTGAATCACAGAATTAAGTTATGATCGAGCACAAATGCGTTAGGGGCAGAACCCTACTACGTATTAAATACCAGTGCTTAAAACAAATTTACTCAAATAAGTACAAATGATGCAATTTAGTGCATGATAAGATCACCAAAACAAGCAATAAACCATGAAACGAATGAGTGTAAATACACCTCAGAGCATCACAGCCAATCAAATATTCCTCTGACACAAAACATGACAGCCAAGATCCCATAACCGCATTGACATGAGCTTTATTTAGAAGAAAAGGCCAGGCCAAAGATTGGACAGAACACTAGAGAATTCCCTGATAATTAAATTACACGTTTACAGGAAATGACAGACGAGTTGAACCGGTACTTTGGATCTGTTTTCACTAAGGAAGATACAAACAATCTCCCAGATGTTCTAGTGGCCAGAGATCCTAGGGTGACGGAGGAACTGAAGGAAATTCACATTAGGCAGGAAATGGTGTTGGGTAGACTGGTGGGACTGAAGGCTGATAAATCCCCAGGGCCTGATGGTCTGCATCCCAGGGTACTTAAGGAGGTGGCTCTAGAAACCATGGACGCATTGGTGATCATTTTCCAATGTTCTTTAGATTCAGGGTCAGTTCCTGTGGATTGGATGGTAGCTAATGTTATCCCACTTTTTAAGAAAGTAGGGAGAAAAAAAACCAGGAAATTATAGATCAGTTAGTCTGACATCACTGGTGGGGAAGATGCTGGAGTCAATTATAAAAGACGAAATTGCGGAGCATTTGGATAACAGTAACAGGATCGTTCCGAGTCAGCATGGATTTACGAAGGGGAAATCATGCTTGACTAATCTTCTGGAATTTTTTGAGGATGTAACTAGGAAAATGAACAGGGGAGAGCCGGTGGATGTAGTGTACCTTGACTTTCAGAAAGCCTTCGACAAGGTCCCACATAGGAGATTAGTGTGCAAAATTAGAGCACGGTATTGGGGGTAGGGTACTGACATGGATAGAAAATTGGTTGGCAGGCAGAAAGCAAAGAGTGGGGATAAATGGGTCCCTTTCAGAATGGCAGGCAGTGACTAGTGGGGTACTGCAAGGCTCAGTGCTCGGTATTGTATATTTACAATATACATTAACGACTTGGATGAAGGGATTAAAAGTAACATTAGCAAATTCGCAGATGACACAAAGCTGGGTGGCAGTGTGAACTGTGAGGAAGATGCTATGAGGTTGCAGGGTGACTTGGACAGTCTGTGTGAGTGGGCGGATGCATGGCAGATGCAGTTTAATGTGGATAAGTGTGAGGTTATCCACTGTGGTGGTAAGAATAGGAAGGCAGATTATTATCTGAATGGTGTCAAGTTAGGAAAAGGGGACGTACAACGAGATCTGGGTGTCCTAGTGCATCAGTCACTGAAAGGAAGCATGCAGGTACAGCAGGCATGAAGAAAGCCAATGGAATGTTGGCTTTCATAACAAGTGGAGTTGAGTGTAGGAGCAAAGAGGTCCTTCTACAGTTGTACAGGGCCCTAGTGAGACCGCACCTGGAGTACTGTGTGCAGTTTTGGTCTCCAAATTTGAGGAAGGATATTCTTGCTATTGAGGGCATGCAGAATAGGTGTAGCGTAATTCCCGGAATGGCGGGACTGTCGTATGTTGAAAGACTGGAGCGACTCGGCTTGTACACACTGGAATTTAGAAGGATGAGAAGGGATCTTATTGAAACATATAAGATTATTAAAGGGATGGACACGTTAGAGGCAGGAAACATGTTCCCATTGTTGGGGGAGTCCAGAACCAGGGGCCACAGTTTAAGAATAAGGGGTAGGCCATTTAGAACAGAGATGAGGAAAAACATTTTCAGTCAGAGAGTTGTAAATCTGTGGAATTCTCTACGGATAGCAGAGTCAAAGGGTATGGGGAGAAGGCAGGAATGGGGTACTGATTGAGCCATGATCACATTGAATGGTGGTGCTGGCTCGATGGGCTGAATGGCCTACTCCTGCACCTATTGTTTATTGTTTAGCACTTTTCCATCCACTTCAGATATTGTACTGGATGTCAGTTTAAGCACAAAAGGAACACAAACTGCAACGCGAGACTCCTTCACCCTTTCACAAACTGCCATGCTAGATTATGAACGTCGACTTCTCCAACTTCAGATAGCTCCTCTGTCCCTCCCTTCCCCTCCTCCTTCCCAGATCTCCCTCTATCTTCCTGTCTCCACCTATATCCTTCCTTTGTCCCACCCCCGACATCAGTCTGAAGAAGGGTCTCGACCCGAAACGTCACCCATTCCTTCTCTCCCGAGATGCTGCCTGACCTGCTGAGTTACTCCAGCATTTTGTGAATAAATCGATTTGTACCAGCATCTGCAGTTATTTTCTTATAATGCTAGATTATGTGCTGTGTGCCTGCTTGAATCTGCAATGAATCTGCTTTGCATAATGTAATGGGAACTGTAGGAAAAACTGCAGATACTGGTTTAAATCGAAGGAGGATACAAAATGCCGGAGTAACTCAACGGGTCAGGCAGCATCTCTGGAGAGAAGGAATGGGTGACTTTTTGGGTCGAGACCCTTCTTCAGACTGATGTCAGGGGATGGGGTGGGACAAAGATAGAATGTAGTCGGAGACAGGAAGACTAGTGGGAGAACTGGGAAGGGGGAGGGGATGGAGAGAGAGGGAAAGCAGGGACTATCTGAAGTTAGAGAAGTCAATGTTCATACCGCTGGGGTGTAAGCTGCCCAAGCGAAATATGAGGTGCTGTTCCTCCAATTTGCACTGGGCCTCACTCTGGCAATGGAGGAGGCCCAGGACAGAAAGGACAGACTGGGAGTGGGAAGGGTGTTGAAGTGCTGAGCCACCGGGACATAAGGTTGGTTAAGACGGACGGAGCGGAGATGTTGTGCGAAGCGATCGCCGATCCTGCGCTTGGTCTCGCTGATGTAGAGAAGTTGACACCTGGAACAGCGGATTCAATAGATGAGGTTGGAAGAGGTGCAGGTGAACCTCTGCCTCACCTGGAAAGACTGTTTGGATCCTTAGATGGAGTCGAGGGGGAAGGTAAAGGGACAGGTGTTGCATCTCCTGCGGTTGCAGGGGAAAGTACCTGAGGAAGGGGTGTTTTGGGTGGGATAGGACGAGTGGACTAAGGAGTTACGGAGGGAACGGTCTCTGCAGAAAGCAGAAAGGGGAGGAGATGGGAAGATGCGACCAGTAGTGGGATCCCATTGGAGGTGGCGGAAATGTTGGAGGATAATTTATGCGACGGCTGATGAGGTGGAAGATGAGGCCAAGGGGCCTCTTCCTTGCTTCGAATAGGGGGAGGGGGAGCATGAGCGTAGCTGTGGGATAGAGGAGACACTAGTGAGAGCCTCATCTATAATGGAAGATGGGAACGCCCGTTTCCTAAAGAATGAGAACATCTCCGATGCCCTAGTATGGAACCTCATCCTGGGCGCAGACGCGACGTAGATGGAGGAATTGGGAGTAGGGGATAATTTGCAGTAGATGTCGGTCACCAGTCTGTCTCCTGTGATGGTGAGATCCAGAAACGGTAGGGAAGATGTCGGAGATAGTCCAAGTATATTTAAGAGCAGGATGGAATATAGTGGTAAATTGATGGAGTTAGTGAGTTCTGTATGGGTACAAGAGGCAGCACAAACGCAGTCGTCAAAGTAGAGGAGGTAGAGTTCGGGGATGGGGCCAGTGAAGGTCTGGAACAGGGATTGTTCGACGTATCTTACAAAGAGGCAGGCATAGCTAGGGCCCATGCGAATGCCCATAGCTACGCCTTGGATTTGGAGGAAGTGGGAGCCGTCGAAGGAGAAGTTGTTGATGCTCCGCTAGGCGCAGGAGAGTATTGGTAGATGGAAATTGGATGGTTCTACAGTCGAGGAAGAAACGGAGGGCTTTAAGACCCTGGAGGTGTTGAGGGTAAGAACCACCTCTGCTAGTGTTGAGGTAAGAACCACCTCTGCTAGTGTGGAGGTAGATCCAGCTCTGCTAGTGTGGAGGTAGATCCAGCTCTGCTAGTGTGGAGGGTAAGATCCAGCTCTGCTAGTGTGGAGGTAAGATCCAGCTCTGCTAGTGTTGAGGGTAAGAACCACCTCTGCTAGTGTGGAGGTAGATCCAGCTCTGCTGGTGTTGAGGGTAAGATCCAGCTCTGCTAGTGTGGAGGGTAAGATCCAGCTCTGCTAGTGTGGAGGTAAGATCCAGCTCTGCTAGTGTTGAGGTAAGAACCAGCTCTGCTAGTGTTGAGGGTAAGATCCAGCTCTGCTAGTGTGGAGGTAGATCCAGCTCTGCTAATGTTGAGGTAAGATCCAGCTCTGCTAGTGTGGAGGGTAAGATCCAGCTCTGCTAGTGTGGAGGGTAAGATCCAGCTCTGCTGGTGTGGAGGTAAGATCCAGCTCTGCTAGTGTGGAGGGTAAGATCCAGCTCTGCTAGTGTGGGGGGTAAGATCCAGCTCTGCTAGTGTGGGGGTAGATCCAGCTCTGCTAGTGTGGAGGGTGACTAATGGGGACCAGCAGTTATGCGGCATTACAGCTAAACTGAATTGTACTAGGAAGGATATCTCAACTATTTTATTCATGATGCATGGCACCAAGATATTTTAGTTTTGTAATTTTTTAAACTAAGCGCAATGGCCCATTCATCTGAATAGTACAGTTGATTGTTTTTCAAGCCGTCATCTGGTACAACTAATAGCATTCATTGACTCATATTAAACACCATCTGGAAAGACCCATCATGCAAGAGAAGCTCTTGCAATAATACTGATAGAACCCGTGTACTGCTGCAATTTTACCCACAATTAAATATTTCTTAATACTGAAGGCAGCTCGATCTGGTTTGAAAGCACTTCAGTATCCAGATGCTGCACACAATTCCTAGTCCCCTCTCATTTTATTTCAGAATTATCCAGAAACTAAGTGAAAATTAAGACAAGTGTGTTCAGGCATAAAGGCTACTTCTACTTACTGCAATAATGACTCCCCATCCACAAATAGTGAGGGGGAGGGGGGAGGGAAGGCATGGATAAATTTAAGTGAAAGTTAAAGTTAAGAAAGGAATACAAGATTATACTGATAGGGTTAGATGAAGAGGAATAGGATTTGCCATGTATGGAACAAACACTGGTGTGGATTAGCTGGGCTGAATATAGAGGTGTTACACATTTGTGCTACGTGCGAGAATCTCAAATCTAACCAGACACAAAAAAAGTTGCATGAAGTGTACTGGACAATTTCACGGTAGCAGCAGTACAGATGGAACAAATCACTGAATCTACAAACTGAGTATTAGCATGTGTAGGAAAGAACTGCAGATGCTGGTTTAAATCAAAGGTAGACACAAAATGCTGGAGCAACTCAGCAGGTATTAGCATGTGGTGTGCACCGGCAGTAGAAGGGAGACCAGGACCGATTGCGTCAAACCATGCAAAGCTTATAATTATGCTGATCCTCTGACGAATGTCTGATGAGATGTCCCTATGTTCAATGACAAATAGGAGACAAAACAGACCTTGCAAACAGAACAGATTAAAAGTATATAAGAGGGATTTAGTGCTGTGTCAGCAATATTTTAGTGCAAAACCAAGGTGTTAAATTGGCTGGCCACTGTCAGGCTAGGTTTCCCTTGTGCATTTCTCCAAGGCAAAGAACAAGAGCATATTTCCTCCTGCAGAAATGGTTGCACAACATCAAGAGGCACTAAAGAGCCACACCACAGATGGCTAATTTCTGCAGGGCAATTAGTCATCGACTGCCGAGTCTTGCCATTGCAGTTTTCCACGCTGACATTTCTGATCTGAACTTGCCAAATAATGGGCACTACAATTGTCATCAAACTACAGTGTCACCATTTTTAAATCTGTATTGTATCTAAGTTTATACGATGTTGAACAGTGCAACTTAAAACAAATTCCAAGCTTGATTATACCAATTATTTATTCGCTGCTTGAGTGGCTCACTTGAGTCAATCCCCAGAGGACAGACAGGTGAGCGTTTAACTTTATAAATTATTTATGAAAATGACAAACATAGCATAAGCAAATATACTGGGGATGCTGAAGTTAGCCTCGACTACATGCAATATTTGCACTAGATTAAGCATGAATGAATAAATAGTTTTCTTCTTAATGATTAAAAAAGCAATGCTGAAAATTCAATAGCCAGAAAGAGCAGGGAAGTAGAGCAATTTCATGAGCCACTAATCATTTCTGTCCTCCAATTCAAAAACCTCGATTTGTGTTTTAAGCATCAAAATAACTATGGACTGCTCCAGAATATGAAACTGATCAACTGTATAAAAATTTAGATTGGTTTGCTGTCATTAATTTCCCTCAACAAAAAAAAAGCAAATATAGTCAGAAATTCTCCAAAACAGCTTAAATAAATTCCCTTGAAACAAAAGATTGTGGCACAATTGTAATTAAAAATGGTAATAATTAAAACTTCATTTCTCAGCACACAGGGATCACTGCCCATCCCAAGAAAGACACAAAAAGGAGTCTCAGTGGGTCGGGCAGTATCGCTGGAGAACACATGGAAGAGTCCCATCCCGAAACATCACCTATCCATGTTCTCCAGGGACGCTAACTCCGCTAAGTTACTCCAGCACTTTGTGTCCTTCCTTGGTAAACCAGCACCAGGAAGTTTTGCGATAGAGATTCCCAATCGATTTAACCAGAGTGGAGCACAAAACAAACGTTTACAGCAACAATAAGGTGCTTGATATTTCAACTCCTTTGCAAAGTGTTGGGGACATATTGGTGAGAGAAGATGATTGTTAGTGCATTGGAAATGAAAGGAACACTTAAGTGTTGCAATGGGATGAGTATAACTCCGAGCATATGTAAAGATTTCTCAACCTGTTGTCAGTTTCTTCCACTATGAAAAGGGAGGGAATTAGGTTAAACTTGGGAAAAGTGTAGTAGACACTGAACTGATAATGTCAAGCAAGCCTGGGCTGTTGGAATGTGGCAAATGAAGTTTACTGTGCTGAAATGCAATGTCATTCATTATCACCAGGACAATAAGAAACAGCACAACTCTAAATACGGTGGAAAAAAAAGTGACATTTTTTTCAGGTCAGTTTTGTTTTTAATCAATACAGCGACTAAATTTCTCTCATATCCATTTGCAATAGGTCCAAATAAATGGTGAAATACAAAATACACAAACTACAGCTAATTAAAACCCTCAAAAATAAAGATATTTGTCCATTTAATAAAGTAGAAAACTCAAAACAATTACATAAGCAGAAAACATTTCTTTAAAAATAAGCACCAGTTAACACTCCTTGGCTTCATAGTTGGTGTACAGTTGAGCAGAATCCCACAGGGGCATCAGATGAGCAGGTCAGGTGCTGCACATGCTGTTGGATTTGGTTTGAAGAACTGCTCTACTCTCTGGCAAAAATGTGACTTTTGAGTGTTGCCTAAATCGTTGAAGGTGTTGGGCAGATGAAAGGTGCTTTGCTGATAGAGTTTAGGATTCAAGACTCAGACCACACCAAAGGAAGGGTGATCAATTTAAGTGGCCCATATACACTTCAGGTTGCCTTGCCACGGACTAATATTTTCCATGATTCGAGCCAGCCAGCACCAATTGAAATATTTGTTTATTTTAAATTATTTAAAATGTGTCTAAACATTTTTGGAATTTGAAGAAAAAAACTTTGTTTAACTTTGAGATGGTCAATGATCCCCCTTGGGTATGAATAGGGTGGGGATGTAGGTGGTTGCTGAAGGGCCAGGTACAGAATCTATTTGGCCCTCTGGTCAGTATGACATGCCACCCCACAGCCAGCACATTGCCAGTGATTCTCTGGTGCATCTTTGGCATGTCGTCTACAGTCTGGCCCAGTCTGTGAAATGCTGGTTGTCATACAAGTGGAGTGTTCTTCACTTCTGGTTACCACTTAGCCTCAATCTATAGAGACATAATGCATGGAAACAGCCCCTTTGGTGCACCAAGTTCACGCTGAACAAACTACAAACCCGCACATCTTTGGGATGTGGGAGGAAACCGGAGCATCTGGAGGAAATCCCCATGGTCACAGGGAGAACGTGCATCCCCCCTCTCTCCATCCTCTCTTCCCCCCGCCACCTCCCGCCCAAGTTGTACTAGTTTCAAAGTCGTCTTGTCGAGTCTCGTTGCCTGTAACTCGTTTTCACCTAGTCCCTAGCTAACAATGGTCTGTTTCCTTTATCGTCGTTACTTTTTTTGCATTTCTTTTTGTTTAGTTTAGAGATACAGCACGGAAACAGGCCCTTCGGCCCACTGAGTCCACGCCGACCACCAATCCCCGCACATCAACACTATCCGACACACTAGGGACGATTCACATTTATACAAAGCCAATTAACCTACAAGCCTGTACATCTTTGGACTGTGGGAGGAAACCAAAGATCTCAGAGAAAGCCCACAGGGTCAGGAGGAGAACGTACAAACTCCGTACAGACAGCGCCCATAGTCGGGATCGCACCCGTGTCTCTGGTACTGAAAGAGCTGTAAGGCAGCAGCTCTACCGCAGCCCCACCGTTGCCGCCCCTTCATTTCATATCTTTCATTCATTTGTTCTATATCTCTCCATATCACTGTCTATAATCTGTTGTTTCCCTTTCCCTTGACTTCGGTCTGAAGAAGGTCTCAACCTGTCACCAATTTCTTTTCTACAGAGATGCAACCCGCTGAGTTACTCCAACATTTTCTGTCTATCTCAGCTAGCACAGTTGTTTGTTACTTTTCATGTTAGTGGCAGGTGTTCCTTTTACTTTTAACTTTTAAAACTCGCTCCACCAGTTCTTGTGTAGTTGTGCTTCCACGGGCAGAGTTCTGTGTTGCTGTTGCCAGGTGCTCAGGGTCATTCCTAGAAGCAAGGCTTGTGGCATCTTGATGATTGCATTTCACGGAGATTTGTTGGCAGATTATTAATTATATTGTAATGCCATGCATTGTACTCTACAAAGGATAATGCTTAAATGATGGGGTGCTTCTAAATAACCAACTCATTTGGCTTTCATACATTCCATTGGATCTGTGGTTGTTTAATTTATCGTTGTGTGCCTTGGATGACTACCTTTAGAGAAGTACTAAATATTAATCCTGGTGTGTCTCTGGGCTTCACAAGCCTACTTGAAACCTGTGCCTTTGTAAATCTGCTTTGTTTTTCCCCCAACTTCTGATTTTTTCTATCTTATTCATGAAAATGAAGTGTTTCAAAGCATATTTTAAAACGCTATAAGTTCTGAGTTTTGATAAAACACTAAAATAAAATGGAGAAAACTGAGCCCTGCAAATTGTAAAGTTGATTAAACGAATGGAACTTGAGTCATCAGAGGAGCTGTTGAATATCTGCAATTAGTTTAGAGATACAGCGTGCAAACAGGCCCTTCGGCCCACTGGGTCTGCGCTGACCAGCGACATTAATACTATCCTACACACACTAGGGACAATGTTTACATTTACCAAGCCAATTAACCTACATACCTGCACGTCTTTGGAGTGTGGGAGGAAACTGAAGACTTGGATCCATGCTGACTCGGAACGATCCTGTTACTGCTATCCAAATGCTCCGCAATTTCGTCTTTTATAATTGACTCCAGCATCTTCCCCACCACTGATGTCAGACTAACTGGTGTATAATTTCCCGTTTTCTCTCTCCCTCCTTTCTTAAAAAGTGGGATAACATTAGCTACGCTCCAATCCACAGGAACTGATCCTGAATCTATAGAAGGTATTTATTCATAAAATGCTGGAGTAACTCAGCGGGTCAGGCAGCATCTCAGGAGAGAAGGAATGGGCGACGTTTCGGGTCGAGACCCTTCTTCAGACTGAATCTATAGAACATTGGAAAATGATCACCAATGCGTCCGCAATTTCTAGAGCCACCCCCTTAAGTACCCTGAGATGCAGACCATCAGGCCAAATGAAAGCCAAATGAGTTGGTTATTTAGAAGCACCCCATCATTTAAGCATTATCCTTTGTAGAGTACAATGCATGGCATTACAATATAATTAATAATCTGCCAACAAATCTCCGTGAAATGCAATCATCAAGATGCCACAAGCCTTGCTTCTAGGAATGACCCTGAGCACCTGGCAACAGCAACACAGAACTCTGCCCGTGGAAGCACAACTACACAAGAACTGGTGGAGCGAGTTTTAAAAGTTAAAAGTAAAAGGAACACCTGCCACTAACATGAAAAGTAACAAACAACTGTGCTAGCTGAGATAGACAGAAAATGTTGGAGTAACTCAGCGGGTTGCATCTCTGTAGAAAAGAAATTGGTGACAGGTTGAGACCTTCTTCAGACCGAAGTCAAGGGAAAGGGAAACAACAGATTATAGACAGTGATATGGAGAGATATAGAACAAATGAATGAAAGATATGAAATGAAGGGGCGGCAACGGTGGGGCTGCGGTAGAGCTGCTGCCTTACAGCTCTTTCAGTACCAGAGACACGGGTGCGATCCCGACTATGGGCGCTGTCTGTACGGAGTTTGTACGTTCTCCTCCTGACCCTGTGGGCTTTCTCTGAGATCTTTGGTTTCCTCCCACAGTCCAAAGATGTACAGGCTTGTAGGTTAATTGGCTTTGTATAAATGTGAATCGTCCCTAGTGTGTCGGATAGTGTTGATGTGCGGGGATTGGTGGTCGGCGTGGACTCAGTGGGCCGAAGGGCCTGTTTCCGTGCTGTATCTCTAAACTAAACAAAAAGAAATGCAAAAAAAGTAACGACGATAAAGGAAACAGACCATTGTTAGCTAGGGACTAGGTGAAAACGAGTTACAGGCAACGAGACTCGACAAGACGACTTTGAAACTAGTACAACTTGGGCGGGAGGTGGCGGGGGGGAAGAGAGGATGGAGAGAGGGGGGATGCACGTTCTCCCTGTGACCATGGGGATTTCCTCCAGATGCTCCGGTTTCCTCCCACATCCCAAAGATGTGCGGGTTTGTAGTTTGTTCAGCGTGAACTTGGTGCACCAAAGGGGCTGTTTCCATGCATTATGTCTCTATAGATTGAGGCTAAGTGGTAACCAGAAGTGAAGAACACTCCACTTGTATGACAACCAGCATTTCACAGACTGGGCCAGACTGTAGACGACATGCCAAAGATGCACCAGAGAATCACTGGCAATGTGCTGGCTGTGGGGTGGCATGTCATACTGACCAGAGGGCCAAATAGATTCTGTACCTGGCCCTTCAGCAACCACCTACATCCCCACCCTATTCATACCCAAGGGGGATCATTGACCATCTCAAAGTTAAACAAAGTTTTTTTCTTCAAATTCCAAAAATGTTTAGACACATTTTAAATAATTTAAAATAAACAAATATTTCAATTGGTGCTGGCTGGCTCGAATCATGGAAAATATTAGTCCGTGGCAAGGCAACCTGAAGTGTATATGGGCCACTTAAATTGATCACCCTTCCTTTGGTGTGGTCTGAGTCTTGAATCCTAAACTCTATCAGCAAAGCACCTTTCATCTGCCCAACACCTTCAACGATTTAGGCAACACTCAAAAGTCACATTTTTGCCAGAGAGTAGAGCAGTTCTTCAAACCAAATCCAACAGCATGTGCAGCACCTGACCTGCTCATCTGATGCCCCTGTGGGATTCTGCTCAACTGTACACCAACTATGAAGCCAAGGAGTGTTAACTGGTGCTTATTTTTAAAGAAATGTTTTCTGCTTATGTAATTGTTTTGAGTTTTCTACTTTATTAAATGGACAAATATCTTTATTTTTGAGGGTTTTAATTAGCTGTAGTTTGTGTATTTTGTATTTCACCATTTATTTGGACCTATTGCAAATGGATATGAGAGAAATTTAGTCGCTGTATTGATTAAAAACAAAACTGACCTGAAAAAAATGTCACTTTTTTCCCCACCGTATTTAGAGTTGTGCTGTTTCTTATTGTCCTGGTGATAATGAATGACATTGCATTTCAGCACAGTAAACTTCATTTGCCACATTCCAACAGCCCAGGCTTGCTTGACATTATCAGTTCAGTGTCTACTACACTTTTCCCAAGTTTAACCTAATTCCCTCCCTTTTCATAGTGGAAGAAACTGACAACAGGTTGAGAAATCTTTACATATGCTCGGAGTTATACTCATCCCATTGCAACACTTAAGTGTTCCTTTCATTTCCAATGCACTAACAATCATCTTCTCTCACCAATATGTCCCCAACACTTTGCAAAGGAGTTGAAATATCAAGCACCTTATTGTTGCTGTAAACGTTTGTTTTGTGCTCCACTCTGGTTAAATCGATTGGGAATCTCTATCGCAAAACTTGCGTTAAATTAAGCAAAATATTTTTTCTGTCCCAAAGTCACATCATAGAAATGAGTTGTAGTAGTACCAGCACAATGGTAGGACAAGGGCATGGCAGATTCAATCCTGGTCTTGGGTGTGGTGAAGAGATTAAAGGCAAAAAAAATTATCAGAGCGGAGTTGTGAGCATGTACTATTGGATAACTTGTGAGGGAAATGGAAAATTGGTTCTAACCAGAATGGGCCAAATAGTCATCTTCTGTGTCACTGATGAGTAATCTGAGACAATTACTTGGAACCAGCTATTTTGGTAAACACCCCAAGCATGAAAAATGGTACAAGATGAACATAAAATAAGACATATCGAATTAGAGATCTAACAATGTTTTTTTAAAGTAGGAAGTTCACAAATGAATTGGAACATTAGCACATGGTTATTAATTTACTCGAACTCTGATATTGTAGTCAGTGTACGTTATCAACATCAATGATTCCCCAACAGTTTCTGCCAAGTCCCACTTGAGAATGATTTCATAAGTGATAGGAGCAGAATTCAGCCATTCGGCCCATCAAGTCTGCTCCACCATTCAATCGTGGCCGATCCATTTCTCCCTCTTAACCCCATTTTCCTTCCTCCTCCCCATAACCCCTGACACCCGTACTAATCAAGAATCCGTCTACCTCTGTTGCAAAAATATCCATTGACGGCCTCCACAGCCTTTGGTGGCAATGTATTCTACAGATTCGCCATCCCCTGACTAAAGAAATGCATCCTCATTTCCTTCCTAAAGCAACGTCCTTTAATTCTGAGGCAGTGACCTCTGGTCCTAGACTCTCCACCAGTGGAAACATCCTCTCCACATCCACTCTATCCATGTCTTTCAATGAGATCCCCCCCCTCATCCTTCTAAATTCCAGTGAGTACAGGCCCAGTTACGCCAAAAGCTCATCATATGTTAACCCACTCATTTCTGGGATCATTCTCGTAAACCTCCGCTGGAGCCTCTCCAGAACCAGCACATCCTTCCTCAGATATGGAGCCCATTTTATTGGTTCTTTCTAGTATTCCCTCACCGCCGCACCAATTATATGTTGTAAATATTATAAACCAATAAAATGTTTATTTTATACGGCACCCAATGCCACCAGTGGATGCACTGTATTTACCACCACCCTAAAAATCAACCCCAAACTAATGGGTCTCCACAATCTACAATAATAACAAGTTTGATAGATCAGTTTACAGAATATTACAGCACAACTTAAAATAACCTTCAGAAAACATGTTAATTTATGTGGGATATTTTATAATTAGATCAAAATGAAGAACTTACATTGCAATGCTGAGAACTATATGCAGCACCATTTATCTTTAGATTTAGAGATGCAGCGCGGAAACAGGCCCTTCGGCCCACCGAGTCCGCGCCGCCCAGCGATCCCCGCACATTAACACTATCCAACACACACTAGGGACAATTTTTACAATTTGTACGTCTTTGGAGTGTACGTCTTCTCCTTTGCTCTATCTATTGTACTTGAGTATATTCAAATAGAGTATCTGATCTGTCTGGAAGGCATGCAAAATAAAGCTTTTCACATGTGATAATAATAAACCTCAATCTTTAGGTAGACACAAAATGCTGGAGTAACTCAGGGGGTCAGGCAGCATCTCTGGAGAGAAGCAATGGGTGACGTTTCGGATCGAGACCCTTCTTCAGACTGACCTAAATCTTTAGACGCAAGAACATGCGGTAGGCGCAAGGGAAGCAAAATCTTCGATACTTAGGCAAACGGAATAATTTTAATCACAATATAACTGCACAACTGCACTGTCAAAAATATGCATAAAATTAAAAAAATGTCTGGCAAAAGCTGAAAAGTAAATATAGTTCCTCAGTCTAAAAATATTTTTGAGAACATTACCTAGAAACAGGATTATGAATTAGGATAGGTTATACAGGGCAGTCACTGTGGAGTCACTATTTAGAAAAAGATACATTAAATCAGAAACTTAATGCGCAAATAATTCAGAGCAAAGTTGACATCAGGATGAAAAATAAAACTTCAGACAAAATCCACAAAAAGAGCCCAAAGAAAGATACATGGTTTAAATCTTAGAAATGGACAGTGAGTTTGCAGCTTTCTCTGACAGCTCAAAAGCCTTGAGCAAGGTCAGATTAAGGAGAAAAAAAAACCTCCCCTCAGGATTGTGGGCAAAGAGAACAGATTGCCTGAAACTCTAGATGATTTTTGGCACATTAGCAACCAGAAGAGGCCTAGATTAATCTCTGCAAAGAGAATGGATATGCGGGTTAATCTTGAATATTTCCCACACTGCAAAAGTCACACTAGAGTAACTGTACATAATTTCCAGATAGAACAATCTTTGTCGATTAAACAATTTTTCTTCATAATTTCTGACTTTATCAATGACAATCTTCTTGGGGGTTATCCCAACTGGCTCCAAATAACCCACATATGTGGGGGTTTTGCTAACTGGGAGGTTGAAATTCCTACTGTCTGTCCTTGTATCCAACATTAACAATGGACTCAACTTAGACCCAGTTATGGTTGGTTTTCTAATCACTCATAATTATAGGAACCATCCACTCAATTCAATCCCAAATTATTAATATTTTAAAAATGCAACATTTTACATACCGAACGTAATGAAATTATCATGCACACTTAACGAGAATGCTAATTAAACAACCAAAGTAGTTACTAGTTGCAATGCATTTCTAACAAGAAACAGTGCAAATGGAAGTCTTTTTTTTTGTTTTCACTGCACTGTTTGCCACACCAACACAAGTTGTGATAACCATGAACAGCCATGATACACCACATTTGATACATGATAATATCCTCATCAATAGATCAATAGCTAAGCCTAACTTACTGCCATTTATCCAGGCTATTTTCAATCAGCCGACGTAAACCATGCATTCAATACACAGCAAGGAACTACTTGTTTAAAAATTTTCAACATGTACTTTTTACTTCAAAATGGTAGAACTTACAAGTCATCACACAGGCATGTCAAATATGTTATCATAATTTTTAAACATTTCTCTGAGAAACATTAGAATTGGGAAAGTTTAAGATCTCATTAAAGAGTGCTTAGCCTTTTGCGAAAGAATTACAAAATTTCAGATGATTAACCAACAAAGCAGGTGAAAACCGTAATATTTCTCAATTGCTTTGGCAAGTTACCATGAATGATTTCAAAGATCATAATGTCCAGAGTCTATCATTACGAAGCCATATTCTAAAAATAGATCACCATTTTGTCTTCAGATTGCTGTACAAATATAACAATTACAAAATGAAACTCAAAAAGTTCCACAAGAATCAGTCTATGAACACAGCACAACACATGGTCGGTAGTGGGTCTATATGAATGTAGCCAGATTGCTTGGAGCTGCCGCAAAACGACCACAAAAGTTCATAGCTCGCAACATTTGAGGCAGAACAAGATTCAGGGCAAGACTCTTTCAGATATAAACTCACATTTTCTATGTGGCTTTGTCGACTTAAAACAATGAATGCACATTACAAATATTTATAGACATCCTCGCAGCAGTGCACAAAAGTTGACAAAAATAGGTCAGCTGCATCGAACTAATTGACTTATCTTACACAACAAGGCAGTCATACTAACCAGTGCAAAATATTAGCAATGTAGATATCTGAATACTACTTGCTTTTAAAACAATCAAGATTCTTCAATGAATTGTCTAAATTTGTTGGGGAGCAACAGTGAATTAATTTACTTGTCGTGGAAAGCAAAGTGATGCTAGCGTGCAAACCTGTTTTGCAGGAGCAAATAGGCCTCAACATGCAATACAACTCTTTACCTTAGAAGACACCAACCCATTTTCTAAAAATAGAACACATAGTCCTCCAACCCAAAACACGACAAAAATTGGATTTGAAAACCAATAATGTTTTTTTTGAGCAACGTGTATTTTTAAACTGCGGATAATAATAATAATGTGGCAACTAATCCCCTTGTGTTTATCTGTAATGATGTAAATGGGTGTGTGCCTCCCCTGGTGTGGAAGTGTGCAGACATCCGACGGTCCCTCTGAAGAAGGGTCTCGACCCGAAACGTCACCCATTCTTCCCCCCAGAGATGCTGCCTGTCCCGCTGAGTTACTCTAGCTTTTTGTGTCTACTCTCCTTCTTTTTGGGGGGGGGGGGATTTTATTTCTGCATTCTTCCCTAGAGTGTGTGCATCTTTTTGATTGCTTGCAAGGCTCTTTAGTTTGGCAGTAAGTTTGGCTTAGCCATTGATCTATTGATGAGGATATTATCATGTATCAAATGTGGTGACGGCTTGTTATCTGGACTAGAGGTTATTTTATTTTTGCATTCTTCCCCAGTGTGTGCGTCCCTTTCTATTTCCTTGCAAGGCTCTTTCGCAGTATTGAGGGGCATCTATCTATATTCAGGGGGGAGGGGGGGGGGAGCATTTTACTTTTGCATTCTTCGTGTGTGTATGTACAGTGCCCTCCATAATGTTTGGGACAAAGACCCATCATTTATTTATTTGCCTCTGTACTCCACAATTTGAGATTTGTAATAGAAAAAAAATCACATGTGGTTAAAGTGCACATTGTCAGAGTTTATTAAAGGGTATTTATATACATTTTTGTTTCACCATGTAGAAATTACAGCTGTGTTTATACATAGTCCCCCCATTTCAGGGCACCAGAATGTTTGGGACATATGGCTAAACAGGCGTTTGTAATTGCTTAGGTGTGTTTAAATGCATCCTTAATGCAGGTATAAGAGAGCTCTCAGCACCTAGCCTTTCCATCACCTTTGGAAACTTTCACTGCTGTTTATCAACACAAGGACCAAAGTTGTACCAATGAAAGTCAAAGAAACCATTAAGAGACTGAGAAACAGGAATAAAACTGTTAGAGAAATCAGCCAAACCTTAGGCTCACCAAAATCAAGAAAGAGAGCACTGGTGAGCTTACCAATCGCAAAGGCAGGTCAAGGAAGACCTCCACAGTTGATGATAGAAGAATTCTCTCTATAATAAAGAAAATCCCCAAACACCTGTCCGACAGATCAGAAACACTCTTCAGGAGTCAACTGTGGATTTGTCAATGACCACTGTCCGCAGAAGACTTCATGAACAGAAATACAGAGGCTACACTGCAAGATGCAAACCACTGGTTAGCCGCAAAAATAGGATGGCCAAGTTACAGTTTGCCAAGAAGTACTTAAAAGAGCAACCACAGTTCTGGAAAAAGGTCTTGTGGACAGATGAGACAAAGATTACCTTATATCAAAGTGATGGCAAGAGCAAAGTATGGAGGAGAGAAGGAACTGCCCAAGATCCAAAGCATACCACCTCATCTGTGAAACACAGTGGTGGGGGTGTTATGGTCTGGGCATATATGACTGCTGAAGGCTCACTTATCTTTATTAATCGTACAACTGCTGATGGCAGTAGCATAATGAATTCTGAAGTGTATAGACACATCCTAAAAAGGTCTTGAGTGGCCAAGTCAATCACCTGATCTGAACCCACTTGAGCATGCCTTTTATATGCTGAAGAGAAAACTGAAGGGGACTAGCCCCCAAAACAAGCATAAGCTAAAGATGGCTGCAATATAGGCCTGGCAGAGAGAGCCTCACCAGAGAAGACACCCAGCAACTGGTGATGTCCATGAATTGTAGACTTCAAGCAATCATTGCATGCAAAGGACATTCAACAAAATACTAAACATGATTAATTTCATTTACATGACATTGCTGTGTCCCAAACATTGTGTTGCCCTGAAATTGGGGGGAGTATGTATAAACACAGCTCTAATTTCTACATGGTGAAACCAAAATGTATAAAAATGGTCTTTAATAAAATCTGACAATGTGCAGTTTAACCACATGTGATTTTTTTTTTCTCTATTACAAATCTCAAATTGTGGAATACAGAGGCAAATAAATAAATGATGGGTCTTTGTTCCAAACATTATGGAAGGCTCTGTACGTATATCTTTGTGATTGTTTACAAGGCTATTTAGCTGTGGTAAGGGATTGGGGTGGGGGAAGAGGAGGAGGGCTATTTTGTTTTTGCATTATTTCTTTGTGTTTGTGTCTGTCTGTCCGCCTGTGGCAGACTTGTCCGAGGCTACACTGCAAGATGTCACACTCACACACACACCAGCAGTAACAGCAGCAGTTGCAGACGTCCAGGCAAGAGGCCCAGTAGGCCCTCAGCAAAGCCTGGCGCTGGGAGTTTGGATGAATGAGCCTCTCTCTCCCCCCCTCTCCCCTCCCCTCCCCTCCCCTCACGGGGCCTCTCTCCCTCCCCGAGTGCCGACTCACCGCTCTCGATCTCGTTGCCTTTTTTGGCTGTCGCAGCGTTTCCCATCCTTCGCAAGAGCCGGCGGAGACTCGATGGCTGAAGCGGGCGGGCGGCTTGCGGCTGCTCCTGCGTTGCCCCCACCACCACCACCTCACTCACTCACTCACTCCCTGCCTCAAACCCCAGTCCCCCCCTCCCGCGGACAAACAAGACCAATAGACCTCGGGCCCCCCTCCCTCACTCACCCACCACCACCACCACGCCCCCGCGGGGAGCGGCTCGGGGGTTGATCGGGATCGGGTGCGGCTTCTCTCTCTCTCTCTCTCTTCCCCCCTCACTCACAATCTCTCTCTCTCTCGCTCACTGACTGTGTGTCTCTCTCTCTCTCTCTCTCTCTCTCTCCCCCCGCCCGCCGCCGCTCCGTCTCCTCGACGGGCCACCGCGCAACGCAACCCAACCTGCTGGCGGAAATGACGGGCGCGCTCCCGCTCACACACAAACTCGCTGCTTGGCCCGCGCTCCGCGCTACACACACACACACACACACACACGGGGAGGAGGGGGACGGGGCGGGGCCGGCGTCCTGACGTCATCGCTGCAGGAGGGAGGAGGGAGGAGGGGGAGCCGTGTGTCGTCACGGCATCCCTTCTCAGTGACGTGTGGCGGGAACGCCCACGTGTGGCGGGCTCGGCCGTCCGGGGAGGCGGCGGGTGGGGGGATAACACGTGATGCAGGTTCGGCCGTTGGGGAGACCACGCGACGCAGGTTCGGCCGTTGGGGCGGAGACCACGTGATGCAAATTCGGGCGTTGGGGAGACCACGTGATGCAGGTTCGGCCGTTGGGGCGCCGACCACGTGATGCAGGATCGGGCGTTCGGGAGACCACGTGACGCCGGGTCGGCCGTTGGGGCGGCGACCACGTGACGCTTGGCGTCGAGCAGGTGAGATTCCCGCCCATTGTTTTGAGGATGTAACTAGGAAAATGGACAGGGGAGAGCCAGTGGATGTGGTGTACCTGGACTTTCAGAAAGCCTTCAACAAGGTTCCACATAGGAGATTGGTGGGCAAAATTAGAGCACATGGTATTGGGGATAGGGTACTGACATGGATAGACAATTGGTTGACAGACAAAGCAAAGAGCGGGGATAAATGGGTCCCTTTCAGAATGGCAGGCATTGACTAGTGGGGTACCGCAAGGCTCGGTGCTGTGACCGCAGCTATTTACAATATACATTAATGACTTGGATGAAGGGATTAAAAGTACCATTCGCAAATTTGCAGATGACACAAAGCTGGGTGGCAGTGTGAACTGTGAGGAAGATGCTATGAGGTTGCAGTGTGGGTGGGCGGATGCATGACAGATGCATGGCAGGGGGCGTGGCTGTGTTCTGCAGCTGCGGCTCACCGGCAGTCTCTCTGTTTTTTTTTGTGTTTTTTTGTCATTGTCGATGTTAAATGTACGTTTTGTTTTATTTTTAATTCTGTGTATGTAGGGGGGTGGTGGGGGGGTTGGGGGAAATATTTTTTCAAATCTCCTCCTCAACGGAGATGCGACCTTTACCGTGTCGTATCTCCGTTCGCGCTACGGCCTAACATCGTGGAGTCGGCGGCCTCCAGCCGGGATCGACCTCAAAGACTCCGGTCGCAGGGCCTGGACTTACCATCTCGGAGGCTTCGGCCGTGGGCCCTGCAGACCGCAACATCGGGAGTTCGCAGGTCCCTGGTTGGCGACCGGCTTTTGGGAGCTCCAACCGTAGCAGCTTCGACCGCTCCGAAGCGCGAGGTACGATCGACCCGCTCGCAGGCCGTTCATCGCCCTGCGTGGCTCGGCCGCAGCACTTTCCATCGCCCGGTGGGGGCTCAGGACTTTCATCGGCCTGCTCGGCTCGGCCCTGGGACTTTCCATCGCCCGGTGGGGGCTCAGGACTTTCATCGGCCTGCTCGGCTCGGCCCTGGGACTTTCCATCGCCCGGTGGGGGCTTCAAAAAGTTGGGAGCCTCGATCACCTCGTGGCACCACGGGAGAAGAATGAGGAGGAGATAAGACTTTGCCTTCCATCACAGTGAGGGTATGCCTAGAGCAATCACTGTGATGGCTGTTTTGTGTAAAAAATTATATCTGTGTGTCTTGTGCTTTTTAATGTCTACTGCCGGACCCTGACGTGAGAGGACGCT